>NW_007253572.1:869480-878910 GCF_000164805.1 Carlito syrichta | reverse complement strand
AAAAATAAGCCGGGCGTGGTAGTGCGCGCCTGTAGTTCCAGCTACTTGGAAGACTGAGGCAGAAAGATCGCCGGAGCCCAGCAGGTCGAGGTTGCGGTGTCCAGGAGCGGCCACTGCACTCCAGCCTGGGCAACAGAGTGAGACTCCAACTCAAAAAAAAAAAAAAAATCAACAGTGTAAGTCTTACATCTTGAGGGACTTCACACACACACACACACCAGCTCAGCTGAGCTGCCAGGTGTCTGAGGAGCCAATTAAAGCAACAAGCAAAAACGAAAGCACAAATTAGGCCTTTCATCCCTCACTGTGATAGTCAAGCAAGAGGCGAGAGGTAAACAAAGTTCTGACTTCCTCCTACTCCATTTCCCCTCGTGGAATGTCACATGGAATATGGAGGGTCAAGCACATCAGCACAGGCAAGAGATGTTCAAGGTTTGTGGGGATCTGGTTGTTTCTTTGCCAAAGGAGCCCTGCACAAAAGGCTCCTGCAGTTTTATGGACCCTGGGAAAGAGGGCTGGGAGGAAAAAAGTATGGAGTACTGAGTCAGAGTGAAAAAGTACTCAGTACCAAGTCAGAATGGAGAAAAATGCCTTCAAGTTTTCTGCTCTCCCATCCCTGCCAATAAGAAGGCCTCCAAAGAGGTCCTTGAAGAAAGCCCTGGATAGCCTGGGCACGGTCGCTTGAGCCTGTAATCCCTGCACTTTGGGAGGCAGAGGCGAGAGCATTGCCTGAGTTCAGGGGTTCCAGGCCACCCTAGGCAACTTGGTGAGACCTCGTCTCTACAATAAGTCAAAAAATAAAAATAAAAAAAGCCAGGTGTGTTAGCACACACCTGTAATTCCAGCCACTTGGAAGGCTGAGGTAAGGCAGAAGGATCGCCTGAGCTCAGCAGGTCGAAGCTGCGGTACCCATGAGTGGACCACTGCACTCCAGCCTGGGCGACAGAGTGTGACTCCGACTCAAAAAAAAAAGAGAGATTATTCACTATACACTCTTTTAGACCTTTTGAATTTTGAACCATTTTGAATATATTATCAAAAATTAAAAACAAGCAAACAAACCAACAACGAAAACATGGGCTCTGGTGTCAGACTGCTTGGGTTCAAAATTTCTCCATCACCTGCTATTTGTATGACCTTGGGCAAATTACTTATCCTTGTGTTTCTTTTTTTGAGTTGGAGTCTCACTCTGTCGCCCAGGCTGGAGTGCAGTGGCACGCTCACTGTCACTGCAGCATCGCTGCTGGGCTCAGGTGATTCTTCTGCCTCAGACTTCCAAGTAGCTGAACTACAGGTAGGCGCCACCATGCCTGGTTAATTTTTTGATTTATTGTAGAGATGAAGTCTCGCCAAGCTGCCCAGGCTGGTCTGGAACCTCAGGACTCAGGCAATCCTCTCACCTCGGCCTCCCAAAGTGCTGGGATTAGAGGCATGAGCCACTGCGCCTGACCTTATCCTTGTGTTTCTTTCCTCATCTACAAAAAGAGTATAAAGTCCCCAGGAAACCTGGTTTAACACTATATGTAAATCCTGGATGGCACAGTGGTTCACGCCTGTAATCCCAGCACTTTGGGAGGCGGAGGTGGGAGGATCGCCTGAGCACATGGTTTCAAGACCAGCCTACAAAAAGAGTATAATGATAGTACCAACTCAGAGTTGCTGTGAGAATTTAAGATAATGCAGGTCAAATGTTCAGATGAAGAGCCGAAATGTTAGACTGATGAGACTGAAATCCTGACTCCACTCCTCTGAAATTGTATGCAAGGCAACTTTTTCAACCTCACTTTTCCTCAGTTTCCTCATTTGGAAAATGGGGCTAGTAATCAGATTGTGCAAAGATTAAATTAGTTAACACTTGTAATATACAACAGCATTTGGGTCCCAGTAAGGGCTGCTAGTGTTTATTAAATACTAGATATCTATTTTACACAAATACTATGTATTACTGTTACGTTAACATTCTTGAAATAAATCCCAGGCCGGGCGTGGTGGTGCAAGCCTATAATCCCAGCACTTTGGGAGGCCAAGGCGAGAGAATTAATTGCCTGAGGCCAGGGGTTCAAGACCAGCCTGGACAACTTGGTGAGACCTCGTCTCTACAATAAATCAGTAAGAATTATCTGGGCGTGGTGGTGCACGCCTGTAGTTCCAGCTACTTGGAAGACTGAGGTGGAAGGATCACCTGAGCCCAGCAGGTGGCCGTGAGCGTGCCACTGCACTCCAGCTTTGAGACTCTGACTCAAAAAACAAAACCAAAAATAAAAAATAAATAAATAAATCCCTCACTTTGTCAGGTTGCCTTTTCAGAATTATCTTACTTGTCTTCAACCATGCCCCTATACTATCTCTAATTCTACAACTATGTATTATTTGCTTGTATTAGTCTCACAGTCTGAAATGCCAATTCTAACCACGATTGAAGGAATGCTAACTGTCCCTCAAGATGCAGGTCAAAGGTCCCATCCTCCCTAAAGATGGCTGCTCTGTCCTCTTAGCTGCCCTGTCTGCCATCTCTAGCCTGGCCCTTTCCTGGCAGTGTTCCCTCCCATCTCAGCCCAGTAGGCTGGCTAGGTCATAATAATTGCTTGTCAAATGGATAAATGGGTCATAGATAGATAGATAGATAGATAGATAGATAGATAGATAAATGGGAGATATATAAATATATATAAATGGGAGATGTATAAATATATATATAAATGGGATATATATATATATATATATATATATATATAGAGAGAGAGAGAGAGAGAGAGAGAGAGAGAGAGAGAGAGACAGTCTCACTCTTTCACACAGGTTGGAGTGCAGTGGCACAATCCCTGTTCACTGTAGCCTCAATCTCCTAGACTTCCCTTCTCAGCCTCCCCAGTAGATTGGACTACAGGCACACACAAACATGCCTGGCTAATTTTTGTTTGTTTGTTTTGTTTTTGTTTTTGGAAAAGACAGAGAGATCTCACTGTGTTACCCAGGCTAGTCTTGAACTCCTGGGTTCAAGGGATCCTCCCACCTCAGTCTCTCAAAGGGTATTACAGATGTAAGCCACCACACCCAGCTTAAAATAATCCTTATACCAACTGACATGTGACTTCAAGGGGACTCAAAAAAGGGAAAGCTTTCTGTTATGACCTGCTCCAACTTCGTATTTATGCCTTAAAGTCTCAGAGAGGAAAGAACTGGTCAGGAACACTTAAGGAAGGTGGAAATACAATACTGTGGAAATTAGAAGTCTTTTTCATTTATTTATTTTTTTAAATAAATCTTTCGCCCTCCTCCCATTTTTGTTTGTTCTTTGTTCAATGTTTTGGATTTGGGGGGGGGGGGTGTTTGTTTGTTTGCCTTTAATCTGCATGGACCTGGCTCCCTCTGCTGGATGTAAAATAAAATGCTGCTTTAAAAAATCAATTTGTTAACCGGGCTCGGTGGCTCAGCCTGTAATCCCACGCCTTTGGGAGGCTGAGGTGAGTGAATTGCCTGAGCCCGCGGGTTCGAGAGTCGCCCGGGCAACTTGGCGAGACCTCATCTCTACAATAAAATTTTAAAAATTACCCGGGCGTGGTAGCACGCGCCTGTAGTTCCAGCTACTTGGAAGGCTGAGGCGGAAGGATTGCCGTAGCCCAGCAGGTCGAGGCTGCGGTGGCCAGGAGCAGCCACTGCACTCCAGTCAGGGTGACAGAGTGAGACTCCAACTCAAAAAAAAAAAAAATCAATTTGTTGGGCAGCCACCCAATGTTTACTTGGAGACCAGCATGGAAATTATTGTGCTGGAGCTATACTGGAAGCATGCTCCAAAAACGTGTAAGAACTTTGCTGAGTTGGCTCGTCGAGGTTACTACAATGGCATCAAATTCCACAGAATCATCAAGGACTTCATGATCCAAGGAGGTGACCCAACAGGGACAGGTCTAGGTGGTGCATCTATCTATGGCAAACAGTTTGAAGATGAACTTCATTCAGACCTGAAATTCACAGGGGCTGGAATTCTCGCAATGGCCAATGCAGGGCCAGACACCAACGGCAGCAGTTCTTTGTGACCCTCGCCCCCACCCAGTGGCTCGACGGCAAACACACCATTTTTGGCTGAGTGTGCCAGGGTATAGGAATGGTGAATCGCGTGGGAATGGTGGAAACAAACTCCCAGGACCACCCTGTGGACGATGTGAAGATTATCAAGGCATACCCTTCTGGGTAGCCCTGCTGCCCTCTTGGGCACACCCAGGTCTTCTGAGGTGGCCCCAGCGAACCAGCTTCCAGATGACCTAGAATGACATGTAATGCTAAACTTCATTTTGGCCTTGCAGATCATGGAGCTAAGGAGGCCTGGGGTCTTGGGTGAGTTAGAGATGGAAGTGTGAGCCAGGCTCGGTGGCTCAGCCTGTAATCCCACGCCTTTGGGAGGCTGAGGTGAGTGGATTCCCTGAGCCCACGGGTTTGAGACCCGCCTGGGCAGGCGAGACCTCATCTCTACAATAAATCAAAAAAAATTAGCCGGGCGTGGTAGCGCGCACCTGTAATTCCGGCTACTCGGAAGGCTGAGGCAGAAGGATCGCTGGAGCCCAGCAGGTCGAGGCTGCGGTGGCCGGGAGCGGCCACTGCACTCCAGTCTGGGCAACAGAGTGAGACTCCAACTCAAAAAAAAAAAAAGAGATGGAAGTGTGTTTTAATAGCATGCTTCTTTCCTCTTCCCCCAGTGCCTAGACTGACAGCATTTGCGGAAATGCTCATATCTATTGATCCTCAGATCATGACTCACTGCAGGTGACCCATAATGCTCCTTCCTGTGTATGTGTGCACTGATATACTTGGAACAAAGTGAAGCCCCACTGTCATGTCACAGTGGCTTTGCCTCACCAAGTTTCTTCCTGAGAAGATTTATATTCCAGTCTACACTGTAGTCCTTGGAGGCTGACAGCTACAGAATTCAAAACCAAGCAGTGTCTGTCAGCCCTCTTCACTCTGGGCACATCCTCTTTCAGTCTTCTGTATTTGTTCTTTGAGGGAATGTATGCCTCTCTATATATATTTCTCCTCAAAAACCAGAACATCAACATTGCTGTTTCTGACACTTAGACATCCCACACAAAGCCACAATGAATTTTTGCCAAATGAAAAATCCATCCAACAATCAAGTTTCTAAGAAGGTGCCAAGTGGGGAATGATAATGTGTAATAATCGAGAAATGAATTTATTAGAGGGAAGCAGAAGCATTGACCATCTTTTTCCCAGGAAGGAGTGGAAATCTATAGTGAGCACAAGGACAGATTGTGAGTTCTCCTTTAAAAGCCACACTCTCATAAAGGAGGAGCACCTCTTAAGTGTTTTTAACTTAAGACTTTAGAGATATTAGAAAGGAGATTTTTATACATTCAGTTGTTTTTTAAAAATCTTTCTGGATTTGGTAGATGTAGAAGTGAGAGGAAGGCAGTTAGTACCTATGTAATTCACAGAAACTTCTAAAATAAAATGCTGTTGATGGTTGAAAAAAAATCAATTTGTTAATATAACAGCAGGAAAACAAAGCTTATGGCATGTTTAAAAGAGTATCTAGGGTATTCATCCAGGTTCTAATTACAGAGCGCAGAGTTGTAGCTATGATCTTCATTCTCCAGAATGACTGGATGCATACCAATGACAATGACCTCATGTATTGGGAGGGAGAGGTGTGGCCTTGACATTTCATTTCAGGACTACAGCCCAGGAAGTCATGAGTATAAATCCAGTTCTGATGGCAACTGCAAGACGTGAACTCTGGCAAACAATTTAACTTATTTTTTTGTTTAATTATGAATTTGTATTTTACCATCTGTATTATGGGCATCAGAATGCTACCGGTTTCTCATTACCATTGAATCACTTGAATTACATCAGGAATCAACTGAGGCCTGAAAGCCTCCTGTGTGTACAGCAATACTCGGGGCCCTGGGAGACCCAAGAGCCCTACAGTGTGTTCCCCTCAAGGATCCGAGGGTCCCAAGTGAACACGGGTGCTGTGGGTGGTGCTTAGTATGGTGCCTGGGGTACAGCAAACCGTCTACAAATGTTGATTCTTTTTCAACCCCTGAGTCTGGCTTCTGCCAAGGGCTTGAATCTCTGATTCCAGGCCAGACAGGAAAGTTTTGTTGGTGCTGTTGTTGTTGGGGTTTTTTGAGTTGGAGTCTCACTCTGTCACCCAGGCTAGAGTGCAGTGGCACGCTCATAGCCACCGCAGCCACGACCTGCTCGGCTCAGGCAATCCTTCTGCCTCAGCCTTCCAAGTAGCTGGAACCACAGGGGTACACCACTATGCCCGGATAATTTTTTGATGTATTGTAGAGACAAGGTCTCGCCAGGTTGCCCAGGCTGGTCTCCAACCCCTAGACCCAGGCAATCTTTTCGCTTCTGCCTCCCAAAGTGCTGGGATTACAGGCATGAGCCATTGCACTCAGCTCAGAAGAGTTTTTTGAGATGGATTCCCCAGCATCTACAAAACTGTCAATACCATGAGAACATACACCAAGTCTTTCTTTTTTTTTCTGCAAACTGCTCTGAAGGATGCACTACTAGCTTGTATAACCAGGAGGGTAAATTAGAGATTCTGACACTTGGAGAAAGAAATATCGGTGTTTGTCTTCCAGTGTGTGTTTACCTGCTCGTTTTGTGACTCTGGGTATATAACTTTCCCCTCTGTCTCATTTTCTTATTTGTTAGAGTAGGGAGAGTGATACTGACCTAAGGGTGAGATTGTGAGCATAAAGTAGTAGGAAGAATACGTTTTTCCATTAACAGTAGCAGCTATTATTTACTATCCAGCCCTGTGCTATGTTACTGAATCCTCTGGGCAAGTCCACAAGACAGGTGTTAATACCCTCGGTTTACAGAGGAGGAAGTCAAGTCTCACCTATGCTAATTAACTGTCACTGGATAATTCCATAATGGCCAAAGCTTCCACCCTCAACCCTCCTGCATAGTGGGTTGAGCACCCCCCTTCCATGGCCACCTCCTCAGCTCAGGGCTCTGAAGCCTCTTGGCCTGCGCCTCACAGAGAACAGGAGCCAAGTTTTACTCGTGTTGCATCCCGAGTTCTTAGAATACCTGGCCCATGAAATATGTGCAATGCATTTTGTTGAATGAATGGTGCTCCCAGGGAAACTCATTCTACCCTTGGTTCTCTCTCTCTCTCTGTTTTTAAATTGGGTGTGAGCGCGGTGGCTCATGCCTGTAATCCCAGGACTTTGGGAGGCCGAGGAGGGAGGATTGCTTGAGTTTGGGAGTTCGAGACCAGCCTGTGCAACATAGTGAGGCTACTCGTTTCTACAAAAAAATTTTAAAAGAAATTAGCTGAGTGTGGTGGCACATACTTGGAGTTCCAGCTACTGGGGAGGCTGAGGCAGAATCACCTGAGCCCAAGAAGTCAAGGCTGCGGTGAGCCAAGCCTGGGCGGCAGAGTAAGACCCCTGACTCAAAATAAGTACATAAAATTTAAAAGGGGGAGGTGAAATACACCTCCCTATGATTTGCATTCACTGGTTCTTGTTATGCTTAATCTAAGAGGTTCTCAATAAATGTTAGCTCCCTTTCTTCCTCTCCTTCTTCTCCTTCAGCATTGTCTTTGTGGGAGAGGAAAACCTGCTACTGTCCTGTTCTGTTCAATCACTGGAGACCTGCAAATTAAACTAGACAAGATACAGATTAATAAGAGAAAGAGTTTGTGTGTACATGCAGTGGACATCCATGCAGGAATGCTCAGTGATGAATAACACCAAGGAGTGCTTAGAATTTGGGTTTTATCCACCCCATTTAGCAGAGGCAATGGAGGGAAGAAAGACAGGTGGGTTTTTTAAGGACATGGAAGTGGGGTTTTAGCGAACAAATGGGAGATAGAGTTTGCGAAACTATTTATCCATATAGGTATGAGTGGTCTTTCCTAGCCTCATTTCCCAGAAATTGCTGCTTTCAGTTAGGTAAAGGAACAGCTGAAAAGGATTCTTTCTGTATCTGTTGAATCTCAAATGTCTTCAGCTTAAAATAATCTTTTTACCACCTCTGGGATTCTGAGTGAATCCCTCCGTGTCCTCATGAATATCACAAGAGACCATTTAAGTCCCTTGCTGAAATCCAGATTCTCCTGCCTGGACCTTCAGTGGTCCCTAATCTATTAGGCAAATAATTTTAAAACTTACAATGTCATTAAGAAAATCCATCTCAAAACATGAAACAAAGAGGTATCAAAGCCTTTACATGTGCTGAGCAATTGTGATCAGATACGAGTGAATTCAGGAGTTCAGGAGAGGGAATTTTCCTTAGAGTATAGAAGAGTTAAGAGGAGATTTTCTGCAGTTCTCAGGCTGGACCTTTTATTCACGCATCAAGAACCAGATGAAACAAAAAACACGGTACTTGTCCTCATGGAATTCACACTCTAGTAAGGGAGACAGATAACTAATAAGTGTATTAATAAAATAATGGGGCCGGGAACAATGGCTCACACCTGTAATCCCAACACTTTGGGAGGCTAAGGTGGGAGGATTGCTTGAGCCCAGGAGTTCGAGACCAGTCTGGGCAACGTAGCAAGACCTCGTCTCCACTAAAAATTTAAAAATTAGCCAGGTGTGGTGGCACATGCCTGTAGTCCCAGCTACCCAGGAGGCTAAGACAGAAGGATTTCCTGAGCCCAGGAGGTTGAGGCTGCGGTAAGCCATGATGGTGGCAGAGTGAATCTCTGACTCAAAAAATAAAATAATATCAACTGATTGTGGTGCTGGAAAGAACTCAACAAGATACTGTGAGAGAAAATAAAGAGACTGGGTGGACAGGGAAAAGTATCAGCTTTAGAAAGGACGGGGCTTAGGAGGCCTTTCTGTGAGGCCATCAAGAAAGAGCTGATGAGAAGGAGTCTGTCAGGAAAGAACACTCCAGGCTGACAGAGAAGCTAGTGCTGAGGCCCTTGGAGGAAGACTTGGCAATGAGGAGAGGAAGGAGTGAGGAATAACTTAAGAAAAAGCCAAAGCCGTGCTCGGTGGCTCAGCCTGTAATCCCGTGCCTTTGGGAGGCTGAGATGAGGGAATTGCCTGAGCCTGCAGGTTCGAGACCCGCCTGGGCAGCAAGACCTCATCTCTACAATAAATCAAAAAATCAGCCGGGCGTGGTAGCGCATGCCTGTAATTCCGGCTACTTGGAAGGCTGAGGTGGAAGGATCACCGGAGCCCAGCAGGTCGAGGCTGCGGTGGCCGGGAGCAGCCACTGCACTCCGGTCTGGGCGACAGAGTGAGACTCCAACTCAAAAAAAAAAAACATCAATGTATGTAAAGCACTGGACTTCAAATAATGCCCGACATAAAATATTCAATTCATGTTAGCTATCATTGTCATGACTACGAACCTTCTTAGTAGTTTTTCTGGGGGGGGCGGTCAGAGTCTCACTGTCACCCAGGTTGGAGTGCAGTGACATTCT
>NW_007253572.1:850370-869460 GCF_000164805.1 Carlito syrichta | reverse complement strand
TCAAGACCAGCCTGAGCAACTTGGTGAGACCTCATCTCTACAATAAATCAAAAAAATTAGCCAGGCATGATGGTGCGTGCCTTTAATTCCAGTTACTTGGAAGGCTGAGGCAGAAGGATCACCTGAACCCAGTAGGTCAAGGTTGTGGTGGCCGTGAGCATGCCACTACACTCTAGCCTGGGTGACAGAGTGAGACTCTGACTCAAAATTTAAAAAAAAAAAACAGCACAGTTTCCAAATAAGAATATCTCAAATTTCTTCTGACTAGTCAGGTTCCAGTTATGAATGATGTCACATCACTCTAAGGCTTCAACACATTTCTGAGCACTTTGGATTGTTTCACATATGCTTTAAAGTGATTATTCTCTGACTTCTGTATTGTTGTCTGCCAGTCATTTTTGAGACTGATGGAAAGTGGGAGGTGGCAGATGTGAAGGGCTTGCTACCTACCAAATGTGTGCCAATCCTGCCCAGGGGTCTTTCCTCTCATTTGTCCCAAAGTTGCAGATCCTCACATTGCCAAAATAGACACCTATCCACTTGTAATCGGATTTTTCCAAGTTTACTTTAACTTTTAAAATCTGTGTAATAATTTACTGCATTTAAGGGAAGTGTTAGAAACACATTTAAATACTTGTCTCAGATATCAGAGAAACAGATTTTACTTCACTTATATTTCCATTGTCCTTTGTCAATCAGGTTTATGGGAAGAGGTGATCAGTTTACACCACTGACTCTCTCTTCCCGGAAGTTCCTAGACAGTTGTCTACATCTCTTCCTTATCTACTTCCTGTCCACATGCTGGGTCACTATGGTATACCCAGAAACTGCTCCTAGATTTGGCTGGCAGGGATTCATAACCTGGGGTCCTGGAGGGTGACACCTATGAGCTCACCTTAGATATGGCCCCAAGCAGGGCGTTGGAGCCTAGGGAGGAGTCCTAGGGGTGGTGAACATAGGATGTCCCCTTTCCTGCATGCTCCATGCCTGAGCACACAGGTCATGCTGAGGCCATGGGTGAAGTGTTCTCCACGACTGCTGACCACATCTTGCAGTTAGCCTGGCAAATGTACTTATGCACCCTTCCTTGAGGCAGTAGTCAGTCTGCTGGGCTGGTTCAGATGAGATGGGCAGGCCTGGATCAATGCCCATAACCTTTGCTTACCTATAGTTCACTTTTAGTTCATAAATCCCACCCCTAGAGAGAAATGGAAGCATATGTATAAGCATGTTCTCACACTATGCCTGCATACTAGAAACTCCACCCTTTTCGTGCTTAACCCCACACTCTGCCCTCTGAAGAGTACTATATAAACTACAAGCCTTTCACACTTGGGAGTGGTTTCCTCCTGTCCAGCCAGTTGCTCCTGGACCACCTTCCCTTTGTGTCCACAAGTTCCTGAATAAAGTCCATCCATGTCTTGCCCATTGTCTATAGGCCATTTCTTGGGTCTCTTGGACACAATGCTTTCCCTTTTGGGGTCTTTGGGGGTCCAGCACTACACATCTATAGACCGCTCTCTCCCCAACCTCTCTCCCCCAGAGAAATCCATGGATAGAATTCAGGAGGCCTATGAACTTGAATGGAAAGAAAGAAATCATATCTTCATTTTTGCTAGCCTCTAACAAATTTAGCAATTCCTTTCATTTCAAATGTAAGCAACAAGTCATAGTAGCACTGGAAGTACCTGTAACTTTGCCACCCATAGAGATCCAGATATTTCTGCTACGATAGCAGTGAAAAATATCTTGAAATATCTTTTATGCTCATACTACTATGAAATTATGCTAGTTGTTAGATTAGTCATTAAATCATTTTATTTTAAATACATCAATAAATAAGCATCTAGGCTGGGTGCAGTGACCTATACCTGTAGTCCTGGCACTTTGGGAAGCTGAGATTGGAAGATTGTTTGAGCCCAGGAGTTCAGGACCAGCCTGGACAACATAGTGAGACCTCATCTTTACACCAATCAAAAAATTAGCCGGGCATGGTGACACACACCTGTAGTCCTAGTTACTCAGGAGGCTGAGGCAGGAGGATATTCCTTTAGCTCAGGAGTTTGAGGCTATGGTGAGCTGTGATTGTGCCACTGCACTCCAGCCTGGATGACAATATGAGATTCCAACTCAAATAAAATAATAAAATAAAATAAAACAAAGTGAAGTAAAACAAAATGAAATAAATATCTAGCCTGGTGCAGTGGCATGCACATGTCCCAAGTGCTTGGGTTGCTAAGTTCAGAGAATAGCTTGAACCCAGGAGTTTGAGACCAGCCTGGGCAAAACAGCAAGACTCTGGCATTAAAAAAAAAAAGGCTAGGCTCGGTGGCTCAGCCTGTAATCCCAGCACTTTGGGAGGCCAAGACAAGTGGAATGCCTGAGCCCGTGCGTTCATGACCAGCCTGGGCAACTTGGCAAGACCTCGTTTCTACAATAAATAAAAAAATTAGCTGGGCGTGGTGCGTGGTAGTACGCGTCTGTAGTTCTGACTACTTGGAAGGTGAGGTAGAAGGATCGCCAGAGTCCAAGAGGTCGACACTGGGGTGGCCATGAGTGTGCCACTGTACACCAGCCTGAGTGGCAAAGTGAGACTCCAACTCAAAAAAAAAAAGCACGTATATGTATATTACATCCTACATGTTGATTTAATATTTTGAGAACTATATTTCAATATAATTGGTTTCCAGTTGTATTTTATTTGTTTGTTTGTTTATTATCGAGTAGAAATCTCACTCTGTCACCCAGGCTGGAGTGCAATGGCACAGTCACAGCTACCGCAGCCTCAACCTGCTGCACTCAGGTGATCCTTCTACCTCAGTCTTCCAAGTAGTTGGAACTACAGGCACTCAGTCAATTTCTTGATTTATTGTAGAGATGAGGTCTCTTCAAGTTGCCCAGGTTGGTCTCAAACTCCTGGGCTCAGGAAATCCTCTCTCCTCTACTTCCCAAAGTGTTGGGATTACAGGTATGAGCCACCGCACTCGGCCTGGTTGCCAATGGTATTTTAGCTTTGTGTATACAAACATTATTATTATTTTTAAAAGCAGGATTTATGGAGAGGACAGAAAAGCTCCCACAGTGGGAGGGGACATGAGGAAAACCTCTGGGCTATTGACTTTGATACTTATCTCCACGCCACCATGTATTTCCCTTCTTTACCCTCCTCTACAGTCCCAAAGGACTAACGTGCTGTCAAACACTCAGATCAGCCGGGCTTGGTGGGCTCAGCCTGTAATCCCGCGCCTTTGGGAGGCTGAGGTGAGTGGATTGCCTGAGCCCGCAGGTTCGAGACCCGCCTGGGCAGCGAGACCTCATCTCTACAATAAATCAAAAAATCAGCCGGGCGTGGTAGCGCATGCCTGTAATTCCGGCTACTCGGGAGGCTGAGGCAGAAGGATCGCCGGAGCCCAGCAGGTCGAGGCTGCAGTGGCCGGGAGTGGCCACTGCACTCCAGTCTGGGTGACAGAGTGAGACTCTAACTCAAAAAAAAAAACCACTCAGATCCATTCACGTGAATTCCCTAGGACACCATGGTGAGATGATTAAGAGCTCAGGTGTTGAAGTCTGCCTTCCTGCTCTACTGCCTATTAACCGTGTGGCCCAGGCAAGTTGCTCAACCTCTCTGTGCCTCATATCTGTAGCATGAGAATTATCCTTGTTCCTCATAAGGTGGTTGTGACAATGAATCGAGTTACTCTATCACATGTCTAGCACATAGCAGGCTCTCGGCAAATGTTAGCAACTCTTCCATTCCCCATCACAGCTGCTTCATTGTGGTATTTCTGGGAAGAGGAGAAGAAGAGAGACGAGAGAAGGTCGGCCATTCCTTTTGTGAGTCACAGCACACATATATCACCTTTATGATACAAAATATAGGCATCTTTTTTTGTTTTTTATTTTTATTTAATTATTATTTATGTATGTATTTAGTTTTTAGTCAGAGTCTCATTCTCTTGCCCAGGCTGGAGTGCAGTGGCCTGTCGCTGAGACTACAGATGTGCACCACCACACCCTGATTTTTTTTATTTATGGCAGAGATGAGGTCTCGCCATGTTGTCCAGGTTGGCCTCAAACCTGTGGACTCAGGCAATTCTCTTGCCTCTACCTCCCAAAGTGCTAGGAGTACAGACGTGAGCCGCTATGCCCGGCTCAGATATCCTTTTTTAAAGCACATGAAAGAGGCAGTTGACAGTTCTTCCTTGAAAAGTGTTCTAACTTAATTTTGTATAGTAACTCTCAACTACATTTGTTTGTTTGTTTGTTTGTTTTGCTCAGTGGCAATACAAATGCTTCTCACCACTGGTTTACAAAGCAGGACTTTCACTGAAATACTTTTATTTTTATTTATTTATTTATTTATTTATTGAGTTGAAGTCTTACTCTGTCGCCCAAGATAGAGTGCAGCGGCATGCTCACGGCTACCACAGCCTTGACCTGCTGGCCTCAGGTGATCCTTCCACTTCAGCCTTCCAAATAGCTGGAACTACAGACGTGCACCACCACACTCAGCTATTCTTTTTATTTATTGTAGAGACAAGATCTTGCCATGTTGCCTATGCTGGTCTTGAACCTGTGGGCTCTGGCAATCCTCTCAATTCTGCTTCCCAAAATGCTGGGATTATAGGCATGAGCTTCTATACCCGGCCTGAAATACTTACAGCCTTTCATAATTCATGCTGGCTTCTAAACCCCTCAAGAGGTGAGTCTTGGCTATGTTATTTTAACTGAAGGGGAGAGGGTAGTAAATATAAATGGGCTGGGTGCTGTGGCACTCGTTTGTAATCCCAGCACTTTGGGAGGCTGAAGCGAGAGGATTGCTTAAGGCCAGGAGTTCAAGGCCAGCCTGGACAACACAGCAAGATCTCATTGCTAGAAAATAACTTAAAAATGAGCTGGGCTTGGTGGGGCACACTTGTTGTCCCAGTTACTTGGGAGGCTGAGGTGAAATGATCACCTGAACTCAGGAGGTCTAGGCTGTGGTGAGCTGTGATTGTGCCACTGCACTCCAGCTTGGGTGACAGAGTGAGACTTCAACTCAAAACAAAAAAAATTATATATATATGGAGGTAATTTCATTCATTCACTCAAAGATTATTAAATTTCTGCTCTAGATACAGAGGAATTAGTGGTGAATGAAGCAGAAAGTCCCTGTTGTCACTAAGCCTACTTTCTGGGAAGACAAACAACTAAAATAAATAAACAAGAAAAGTATCGGGAGTTGGTCAGTACTTCACAGAGTATGAAAACAAAGTTGTGTTACACACATAGGGATTGGGTGACTATTTCAAACTGGGGAGTCAGAGAGCTTCTCAGGAGGTAACATTTAAGCAGAGATCCAAAGGACAAAAAGGAGCCAGTCACACTCAAGGGAATGGTGCTCCAGGCAAGGGAATAGCTAGTGCAAAGTAACTGGAGCAGAGTGAGCTTCCCTGGTCTTAGTTGCTTAGGAATAGAAAGAAGGTTGCTGTTGCTGGAACATAGCAGGTAGGGGCCAAAGCTAACAGGAGAGGTCAACCAGATCAGATCATGGGAGGCTCTGTAAGCAAACGGCAGGTGTATTCCAGGTGCGATGGAAGCTACTGGAGAGTTTCAACCAGCTGGTGAGGAGACCCAATTTACCATTTAAAGTCACTCCTAGTACTGCCCGGGGAGCAAACTTAAGATGGTACGGGAGGTAGGGAAACCAGTTAGATGGTAGCTTGACTAGGGTTACAGTAGTGATGGCAAGAAGGGTCATCTTTGGCATTAGAATACATTTTGGAGGCCGGGCACGGTGGCTCAAGCCTGTAATCTCAGCACTATGAAGGCTGATGCTAGAGGATTGCTGAGCTCAGGGTTTGGAGACCAGCCTGGACAACTTGATGAGACCTCGTCTCTACAATAAATCTTCTGATTTATCTTTTAATAAGCCAGGCATGGTAGCACACACCTATAGTTCCAGTTACTTGGAAGGCTGAGGCAGAAGGATTGCCTGAGCCCAGCAGGTTGAGGATGTGGCGGCTGTGAGCATGCCACTGCATTCCAGTCTGGGCAACAGAGTGAGACTCCAACTCAAATAAATAAATAAACAAATATTTTGGAGATACAGTCAGTAGGAATTACTGATTATGATGTGGGAGAATGAGAGAAATCAAGAATGACTCCTGGCTGGATACCATGGCTCATTCCTGGGAAGCCAGCGAGGGAAGAGTGCTTGAACCCAGGAGATCGTGGCTAGTCCGGGAAACATTGCAAGACCTCCATCTCTATTTTAAATAAATAAATAAGTAGATGACCCCTGACCTCCTGGCCTATGTAACTGGTCCAATGGTGATGTCAATTATTGAGGTGGGTATATCTTGAGAGGATGAGAGGACAGAGAACTGGGGAACAGATGTGAGGTATAATTTGAAAATTCTCAATTTGTGCTCTTCTTAATTTTGCTTTTTGTTGGTTTTTGTTTTTGAGTCAGGATCTCACTCTGTCGCCCAGGTTGGAATGCAGTAGCACAATCACGGGTCACTACAGCCTTGACCTCCTAGACGCAGAGGATCCTTCCACCTCAGCCTCCCGAGTAGTTGGGACTACAGGCATGTACCACCTCATGCCTGCCTAATTTTCATTATTTTTCTGTAGAGATGAGGTCTCACTATGTTGCCCAGGCTGGTCTTGAACTCCTGGGCTCAAACAATCCTCCTGCCTTAGCTGAGTCACTGCACCCGGTCTGTTCTTAATTTTGAGTTGCCCATTAAACACCCAAATGGAGATATCAAGCAGAGAGCTACCCAAGTCTAGAGTTCAGAGGAGAAGGCAGGGGCTGGAGATAAAAATTTGAGAATCATTGACTTGGGAATGGTACTTAAAACCACGGGATTTGGCGAACTCACTCAGTCAGACAGTACAACCAAAGAGAAAAAGAGTAGGATAAGTCTTGGTGTTCTTCTACCTTTGAAGATCTGATGTTGGAGAAGTTGACAAGAAACTAAGTGGGAGGCGGGGAGGCAGAAGGAAAACTAGGTGGACCTGGCATTATGGAAGCCTAGAGAACAAAGTGCTTCCTGAAAGGAGTGGTCACTAAAGACTTTGGCAAGATGAGGAGGCAGGCACAGTGGCTCATGCCTGTAATCCCCGCTTTGGAAGGCGGAGGCGAGAGGGTTGCCTGAGCCCACGGGTTCGAGACCAACCTGGGCACCATGGCAAGACCTCGTCCCTACAATAAATCAAAAAATTAACTGGACATGGTGATGCATTCCTGTAGTTCCAGCAACTTGGAAGTCTGAGGCAGAAGGATCGCCTGAGCCCAGCAGGTTGAAGCTGCAGTGGCTGTGAGCATGCCACTGCACTCCAGCCTGGGCAACAGAGTGAGATTCCGATTCACGAAAAAAAAAAAAGAACACAATAGAAGGAAGGAAGATATATTACAAAACAATTTGACATTCCTCTAAAATAGGAAGTAACGAAGGATTAAACCAAAAGAGTAATTAGATGTTAAGATTTCAGAACATGAAGATTGCTGTCAGCCATAGTAACCGTGTTTTCCCATTAAAAATCAGGATTTGGCCAGGCTCAGTGGCTCAAGCCTGTAATCCCAGCAATTTGGGAGGCCAAGGCGAGAGGATTGTCTGAGTCCAAGGGTTCAAGACCAGCCTGGGCAACTTGGTGAGACCTCATCTCTAAAATAAATCAAAAAATTAGCTGGGCATGGTGGCACAAGCCTGTGGTTCCAGCTCCTTGGAAGGCTGAGGCAGAAGGATCGCCATGGCACTGTGGTGGCCGTGAGTGTGCCACCTGGGCGACAGAGTGAGACTCGGACTAAAAAAAAAAAAAAAAGTTGGGACTCATTGTATGATAAAGGGTTAAAACAAAACTGCTCCTATATCTATGTGCAAAAAAAGTGTAGCAAAGCTCTACAGAGTTAAATAACTTTCAACCATCAACTTAAACGATTGCCTTTATTGGAAATATTTAAATCTCTGTGTCCCCAAGTACACAGAGCCAGCTTAGGGCTCTTGTAGCTTTGCTCAGTCTCTCTCTGCCTGAAGTGCCATGCTCCACCTTGGCCTGACTAACTCCTACTCCTTCTTCCAGGTTGCTTCCTCTGGGAAGCCTCCCTTGACCTGCCCATTCCTGCAGCTGGGTTGCTTCAGCTCCTGTTAGCATCTGGTCTGTGGCTCTTCTGTGTTTTTTTTTTTTTTCTTTCTTTTTTTTTTGAGTTGGAGTCTCACTCTGTCACCCAGACTGGAGTGCAGTGGCTGCTCCCGGCCACCACAGCCTCGACCTGCTGGGCTCCGGTGATCCTTCCGCCTCAGCCTTCCAAGTAACTGGAACCACAATTGAGCGCCATCACACCCAGCTAATTTTTTGATTTATTGTAGAGACGAGATCTCGACAAGTTGCCCTGGCTGATCTGGAACCTGTGGGCTCAGGCAATTATCTTGCCTCTGCCTCCCAAAGTGCTGGGATTACAGGTGTAAGCCAGTGCATCCGACCGGAAAACATAATTTATTTAGAAAGTAAATTAGGGAGACAGAGAGAGGATTTACTTCTTCAAGGTAGGGGAGGGGGCCAAAGCTAAGAAACATGGCAGCAAGCCGGCTCGGTGGCTCAGCCTGTAATCCCGTACCTTGGGAGGCTGAGCTGAGTGGATTACCTGAGCCCGTGGGTTCGAGACCCGCCTGGGCAACTTGGTGAGCCCTCATCTCTACAATAAATAAAAAAACTAGCTGGGTGTGGTAGCACGCGCCTGTAGTTCCAGTTACTTGGAAGGCTGAAGTGGAAGGATTGCTGGAGCCCAGCAGGTCGAGGCTCTGGTGGCCGGGAGCGGCCTCTGGACGACAGAGTGAGACTCCAACTCAAAAAAAAAAAAAAAAAAAGGAAACATGGCAGCAACCACAGCTCAAAGAGCACATGGCCACACCAGAGTCTAGTAAAGCAATGTCCAGATGGTAACCTTTTCAAGGGCAGGGTCAAGATCATTTTCATTTTTGTTCCCCTTCACCTAGCCCAGCTCCTGGCTGATTTCAATCAATGTTGATTGAACTCAGCTGAATCTAACATCAGACCTGAAGTAGAAAATCCTGGATAACAGTCCTTGAGGGACTGATGACAAACACCTTGCTGCAGCCCTACAATGGGTCTGTAATATGAGAACATGTCAGAATCCCATTCTTCCTGAGCTTCTCTGAGCCTGTAGAACTCCATGTACTTCCTGAGTTGTTTTACATCGCTTCCAAACAAACTTGTGTTTCCTCTTCTTTTTTTGACCATTCAGTTTCTACTCAAAATGTATTAGCTACAGTGCAGTCTACATATATGAGGGGAGACCTAAGAAAAAGGAGTTATTTTTTGGAGGGTGAGCCGCCCTTGTAATACAGGCTTCCTCCGGTAGGTAAGTGTTCTAGGAACCCATAGGCATCAGTATACCAGCCAACGTTGTTGTGAGAGGCTGTGTTCGGCTTCAGTGGATTTTTTTATGATGCATTTTTTCAACGTGTTTGCCCACTTCATGATGGATGATTTACACCAAGTAGCCCATACCGCGCTGAGCGTTCAGCGATTTTGACCAAAATCGGTATGATCCCTGTGCCCCACCCTCCCTATTCATCCAATCTCACCCCAAGGGACTTATTTTTGTTTCCCCAGATGAAAAAAGTCCTCAAAGGGAAATGCTTAGCAGATGCAGAAGAAACAAAATAAAATGACAGAAGCACTAAAAGGTATCAAAATAGACGAGTTCAAAACTGTTTTGAACTCTGGGAAAAGAATCTCAATAGGTGTATTGCATCAAATGAGAGTACTTTGAAGGTGACTGCAGTTTAAATATGTAGGAATAAATACATAATTTTTATACATAAATTCAGTTTTTTTGGTCTCCCCCCGTACTTCAAACTAAAATTACTAAGCTCTCTTAAACTTCTTTCTTTCTTTTTAAATTTGAAAATAACACATGCTCATGGTCAAAAATAAAAAACCAACAAAAGTAATATACAGTAAAAAGGAAGGTTCCCTCCTATCACGGACCCCTAACCTTCCAGGTGTTCTTTATAGACACAGTCACTAAATTACCAGTTTCTTGTGTATCTTTCCAGAGATGCCCTATGCTATTATAACACATTCCATTTTTTACCATAAATACCAGCATGCCACAAGTTATTTGGTCACTTTTCCTTTCATAAAAGTTGACTTTTCCTTTAATAAAATATATTGGAGATTATTCTATATTGGGCATTTTTCTTATCAGTTAATCTTTTTAACAGCTGCATGGTATTCTGTTTTGTGGCATACCATCACCAATTTAATCCATTCTCTATTGGTGAACATTTAGATTGTTTTCACTCTTCTCCTACCATTTGATTTTTTTTTTTTTTTTTTGAGTTGGAGTCTCACTCTGTCACCCACACTGGAGTTCAGTGGCTGCTCCCGGCCACCACAGCCTCGACCTGCTGGGCTCCGACGATCCTTCTGCCTCAGCCTTCCAAGTAGCTGGAACTACAGGCGCGCGCTACCACACCTGGCTGATTTTTTATTTATTGTAGAGATGAGGTCTCGCCAAGTTGCCCAGGTGGGTCTTGAACCTGCGGGCTCAGGCAATCCATACCATTTGATTTTTATGGTATGGGAACAAGAGTGACTCTTATTATAGATGCTGATTCGCCACGTGACTCCTGACTAACCCCAAGTCCGGGAATGCCTCCAAGATGTCGAGTTGATGTATTATTCTTTATGTAGAAACACCTATACACTGTACCTTTTGCTGTTCTTCCAAAACAACTCTTGACGTTGTTATATGCATCATAGGCTGTGACGTCTGTGGCCACCTGCACATTCATTCCTTCAAGAGCACATAGTCAAGGTCTAAGCTCTGGGTCTGTGAGTTTGTAGTGTGAAGACCCACCTGTCTTGTAGCCACCCAAGACCATGCTTTTAGTTGTAGGTTCCCTGAGAAATTACCCTATACCAATAAACTGGTTTCATCTGCCTTGTTCTTTGGTTTCTTGGTGCCTGCATTTGGGGGTCGCTTTGCAGATGCTCCTTTTCACGGAACATATGAGTTGAAGTGTACCCTCCTAAACTCATATGATGAGGTCCTAACACTTAATATCCCAGAATGTGACCTTATTTGGAGAAAGAGTCTTTACAGAGTCATCAAGATAAAATGACACCATTAGCACGGCCCTAAGCCAATGTGACTGATGTCACTGGAAGAAGCAGAAATTTGGATAGAGACACTTAAGGAGGGAAGATGATTGGAAACATGAGATGAGGATGACCATCTATGAGATAAAGAAATAGGCCTGGAGCAAATATTTCCCTTGTATCTCTTAGAAGGTGTATCCAAAGTTACTTGAACACATCTCTAAGTGTGCTCACAGTAAACTCTACTGTTCTTATTTCTAAGTTGCTCTCCCCCACTTGACTGTCTCCAGGGATGGGAACCCTAACTCAATCAGCTTTATATTTATTCCGAAACTTTGAGACAATACATTTGTTGTTTAAGCCACTCAGTTTGTGGTACCCTGTTATGGTAGCCTTAGCAAACTAACACAATGATGCTTCAGTGAATATCTTTGTATGTGTATTTTTCACAAAGATGCAGGTACGCTGCGCTCAGTGGCTCAGCCTATAATCCCAGCACTTTGGGAGGCCGAGGTGAGTGTACTGCCTGAGCCCGTGGTTCGATGATACCAACCTAGGCAACTTGACAAGACCTCGTCTCTACAATAAAAGAAAAGATTAGCTGGGCGTGGTAGCCCGTGCCTGTAGTTCTGGTTACTTGGAAGGCTGAAGTTAGAAGGATCTCCAGAGCCCAGCAGGTCAACATTGGGGTTACCATGAGTGTGCCAGTGCACTCAAGCCTGGGCGATGGAGTGACACTCCAAATCAAAAAAAGAAAGAAAAGAAAAGATGCAGGTATATGAGTAGAATTCAATGAAGTAAATGTGTCATCTTTTCACCAATAATAGTTTACCTCCTCTACAAATGTCCTCAACTGAATCAATTATATTATCCATGCTTCTCTCACCTGCTCATGGAATGGTCAACAGCAGACCCCTGTACACATGACATGTTTTCATGCCTCTGTATCTGTGCACATGCCTTTGCTTTGCCTGGAATGCCCCTGAAAACCTCCAACACAACTACTCTGAGTGCTGCCTCCTCTGTGAAACTTTTGTGGAATGAACCCCAATGATCTCCCCCTCCTGGTATTCACACTTTTGTGTATTCCCTGCCTTTGTGTATTTCTCCTCTATTGAATGTGGACTTACTGATTCAATTCTAATGAGTAGCATATAGCAGGAGTAATAGGATATCATTTCTGAGAGTAGGTTACAAAAAGACTGTGGTTTCTGTCCCAGGATGATTTCTCTCTCACACTCTTGTGTGTGTGTGTTGTTTTGTTTTTGCTCTTTCTCTTGGTCACTCATATTGGGGAAAGTCAGCTGCCATATTGTAAGGAAGCCCTGTGGGAGGGTTGCCTCTGTTAGGAGAGATCAAGGCCTTCTGACAACTACATGTGTGAACTTGGAAGTGAATCTCCTCCCATCTAACCTTCAGATGAGACTGGCAGCTCACGGCTTGACTGCAATCTTATGAGAGACCTTGAAGGAAAATCACCCACCTAAGCCATTGCCCATATTCCTGACCCACAGAATTGTGAGGCAGTAAATGTTTATTATTCTCAGCTGCTACATTTTGGGGAAATTTGATATACAGCTTTTCATATCAAATACTTTTCATCTTCCCTCTATCTTTCCTCTGAGCTTCCAACCTTATCTGAACACATCTCTAGTAATGCTCATAGCAAACTATACTGTTTTTATTTCTAAGTAACTCTCCCCTACTTGACTGTCTCCAACGACAGGAATACTGGCTTAGTAAGCTTGATATTTATTGTATCTTCCCCAAAGTTCAAGTCACCATTATCACTTCCCTACATAGTTTCAAAAACCTTCAAAGTGGGCTCCCCGGCCCCTTTTAAAATCTGTTATCTTCCTAGCTCTATGCAATCTTTTAAAAATGAAACTTTGATCATTTGAGAGCTTAAAATCCCTCTCTTTGTTCTTTTTTTTTTTTTTTCTTCAGCAGGAATTTCACTCTATCACCCAGTCTGGAACGTAGTGGTATGCTCATGGCCACCACAGCCTTGACCTACTGGGCTCAGGTGATCCTTTCACCTCAGCCTTCTAAGTAGCTGGAACTACAGGCATGAGCCACCATGCCTGGCTAATTTTTTATTTATGGTAGAGACGAGGTCTCATCATGTTGCCCAGGTTGGTCTCAAACCCCTAGGCTCAGGCAACCCTCCCAAATTGCTGGGTTTACAGGCATGAGCCACCGCGCCTGACTGAAATCCGAATCCTCATTCTTAAGATAAAGAACTAAATTCCTCTTTCTTTTTTTTTTGAGTTGGTGTCTCACTGTCACCCAGGCTGGAGTGTAGTGGCATACTCATGGGCACCACAGTCTCAACCTACTGGACTCAGGTGATCCTTCTGCCTCAGCCTTCTAAGTAGCTGTAACTCCAGGCATGCGCCACCACGTTCAGTTCATTTTTCATGATTTATTGTAGAGATGAAGTCTCACCAAGTTGCCCAGGCTGGTCTCGAACCCGTGGACTCAGGCAATCCCCTCATCTCAGCCTCCCAAAGTGCTGGGATTATAGGTGTGAGCCACTGTGCCCGGCGGAGACCTAAATTCTTAATACAGTCTGGCATGATCCGTTTTCCTGACCACATTACGTAAAGACACTTCCCCCTTGTTCCCAGTGCCTACAACACTGGCCTTTCAGTTCCTCAGCTGAACCATGCTCCTTCCTCCCTCAGCGTCTTTGCACACATTGTTCCCTCTGCCTGGTACATATTCCCCCCATCCTCACTCAGCTTCTGCTCATACTTTTGAGCTCAGTTCAGTGTCACTTTCTCAGGGAAGGTCTTCCTGCCTCCCATTCTAAATCTAAGAATACTGTCATTTTCCTTTATACTGCCTATCACAATTGAGGTTAAATTATTCTTTAGTTAGGTGTTTAAGGTTTGTTTCTTCTGTTGGATCGTACGCTTTATGAGGGCAGAGATGCCTTGTCTTGTTCACCATTGTCTTCTTAGCACAGAGCACAGTGCCTGACATATTTGGACAGTAAAGGCTCAATACATTTTTTTTTTGGAATCAATTACAAGTCCAACATTTCCTATTTATTCTACAAACTTTATATTCTTTTTTTTTTTTTTTTTGAGTCAGAGTCTCACCCTGTCGCCCAGGTTGGAGTGCAGTGGCACGCTGCTCATGGTCACTACAGCCTCGACCTACTGGGCACAGGTGACCCTTCCACCTTAACCTTCTAAGTAGCTGGAACTACAGGCATACACCACCACACCCAACTAATTTTTTTATTTTTTATAGAGATGAAGTCTTGCCAAGTCACCTAGGCTGGTCTCAAACTCATGGGTTCAGACAATTACCTTGCCTCTGCCTCCCAAAGTGCTGGGATTATAGGTGTGAGCCACTGCACCTGGCCCAAATTTTATCTCTTTTACACATTTAATGTTTCGAGTGTCATTTCTCTGTGACAGTATTATCTGTCTAAGGTACAGTGATGATCTCTGAGGCATAGAGACTACAGTTTTTATTTTTTTTATTTTTTATTTTTGAATTGGAGTCTCACTCTGTCACCCAGACTGGAGTGCAGTGGCCGCTCCCGGCCACTGCAGCCTCGACCTGCTGGGCTCCGGCGATCTTTCCGCCTGTCTTCCAAGTAGCCGGAACTACAGGTGCACACTACCACACCTGGCTAATTTTTTATTTATTGTAGAGACGAGGTCTTGCCAAGTTGCCCAGGCGGGTCTCAACCCCTCGGGCTCAGGCAATCCACTCATCTCAGTTTCCCAACGGCGCGGGATTACAGGCTGAGCCACCAAGCCAGCTGAGACCACAGTTTTTAAACTATGTGGTTAGTGCCCAGCAGGGTCTTCCTATTGGGATGGGATTCAGCATAGGGGAAGGAAAGCACTTCTTAACTAGTTATTCATGGCCTTTAAAATCTCCTTGGTAGTTGGGCTCGGTGGCTCAGCCTGTAATCCCAGCACTTGGGAAGCTGAGGTGAGTGGATTGCCTGAGCCCACGGGTTTGAGACTAGCCCAGGCAACTTGGCGAGACCTCGTCTTTACAATAAATAAAAAATTAGCCAGGTGTGGTAGTGTGCACCTGTAGTTCCGGCTACTTGGAAGATTGAGGCAGAAAGATATCCAGAGCCCAGTAGGTTGACACTGGGGTGGCTGTGAGCATGCCACTATACTCCGGTCTGGCCGCTAGAGTGAGACTTCAACTCAAGATAAAATGAAATGAAATAAAATAAAATAAATGTCCTTGGCCTGTTGGGGGTAGTGTGAGGTTAAAAGCATGAGTTGTACAGTCAGACCCAGATTTGAATCCCAGCTCTACTATTCAGTAGCTGTGTGATTTTGGGCAAGTTACTTTCCTATCTGTTCCTCAAATTCTTCCACTATGTAATACGGATATAATAACGGTGTCTTTTTCCATAAAGTTGTTGGAGGGATTCAATGAAGTAATTCTCATAAAACACTAAGAACAGGGCCTGGCCTTAGCAAATGTTTAATAAATGTCAGTCACTCTTTTTATCTGTGGTTAAAAAAAAAAAGTTGCTTAGAGAAATACTGTCTCTAAGAAAAAATTTTTTAAAAATTAGACAGGCATGGTGGCCCTAGTCCTAACTACGTGGGAAGCTTGGGCAGCTTGAGCCCAGGAGTTCAAGGCTGCAGTGAGCTGTGCTTGCACCACTGCACTCCAGCCTGGTGACAGAGCGAGAACCTGTTTATAAAACAAAAACAAAAACGAAACAAAGCAAGAAAAAGGTTGGCCATTTCTCATGTGCTACCAAAAGAAGTTTGGGAGTACACATGGTACTGTGAAGTTCTCTGTGGGAAGTTAGGGTTGAAACACTTAAAAATGCAGTGCCTCTTCCTCAATTATTTTGTCTATCTTTAAGTCTTAAAATTGAAGCCAGTGGAAGAAAGGAAAAGGGTGAAGCGGCAGGGAGCTATGTTCTAGTTGGCTGCAAATGATGGCAGCACCAGTTTGCACTCTCTCCCAGAAGTCTGTGCTCTTAATGTTTACACAAGCACCTTCAAAGGCCATTGACAGACAGACAGATGAGATATGAGGAGGGAGGGCCACCTGTCAGGTTCTTGACACTTGGCACCTTGTGAATGCTGCTCTTTTGAAATCTGGGGAACCATCAAACTCTTTTTCTTCTTTTTCACCTTATTGGGATCCGTTTGGTTGGACAGAGCCTACCGAATAAAATAATGTGGGTCACTTAAAAACCACAATAAAAAAATGAAGTCAGAACTATAACAAAGAACTGACTCAAGGACCAGGGTCCCCTGTTGCTAGGACCAAGGGAAAATACTTCCCTTTAAAATAAAATAAGCCGGGCATGGTGGCTCACACCTGTAAACTCAGTACTTTGAGAGGTTGAGGCAAGAGAATTGCCTGAGCACACGGGTTCAAGACCAGCCTGGGCAAATTGGTGAGACCTTGTCTCTACAATGAAAAAAAAAATTAGCTGGGTGTGGTGGCACGCCCCTGTAGTTCCAACTACCTGGAAGGCTGAGGTGGAAATATCATCTGAGCCCAGCAGGGCGAGGCTGCAGTGGCCGTGAGTGTGCCACTGCCCTCCAACCTGGGCGACAGAGTGAGACTCCAACTAAAAAAATCAAAATAAATAAAAATATAATAAGAAGAAGAAAGGCAGTCTGTCTTCCAGGATCTAAAGAAAAGAAAGAGAGAGAGAAACAAAGAAGCCAATTACTTTCCTCTGAAGATTCAATGTTGTCTCAAGGCCTCTTCCTTCTTTCCTGAAGGTACACTCAGTTCTGGAGCAGAAGCTAGGAAACTACCCTTAGATAGCTTTCCCCACCCTTTTTAATCTTGTGAAAGAGCTGCCAATTTTAGAAATTCCTCCTTTGATCAGAAGATAAAGCAGAACAATGCCGCGGAACTAAGTGGATTTCTAAGGGACATTCTTCTAGGGTGTATAAAGCTTGCCTGGAAGTGTATGAGCACCGAGGGGGGTGGGGTTGGTAGAAAGCTAGGAGTAGGAGGGGATAAGGGAGCCATAAGGAGTAACCACACATCACATGCCCCATAAAATAGAAACTCTGTCCCATCCTACCATCTTTGGGGAAGTGTAGGCATGTTTATAATAGCGATGAGAGGGTTTCATTCACTGTGCAGTCTTACTTTGCCACAGTCCCTCTCTCCCAAATGAAAAAAAAAAAATCAAACCAATTTCCTGTATTTGCTGAGGTAAGTTTTGACTTCTTTTACAGCCTTCTCATTATATGTTTATAGAATCGTTTTTTGTTTTTTTTTTTTGTCGGAGTCTCACTCTGTTGTCCAGGCTGGAGTGCAGTGGCACAGTCATCACCACCACAGCCTCCATCTGTTGGGCTCAGGTGATCCTTCCACTTTAGGCTTCCAAGTAGCTGGAACCACATGCATGGGCCACTGCCCAGCTGATTTTTTTAATTTATTGTAGAGAAAAGGAGGTTTTGCCAAGTTGCCCAAGCTGGTCTCAAACCCTTGGGCTCAGGCAATCTCTTGCCTCTGCCTTTCAAAGTGTGGGGATTACAGGCGTGAGCCACTATGCCCAGTTTAGAATTGCTTTAAAACTAAGAATTACAGCCTAAATCAGTCTATCACATTCAACTGTGAACCTTAAGTGTGAATCTCCTCCTACCATTTAAGGGACAATCGGTTGTAAAACCCTAAGGAATCAGGCATCTTCCCCTACCTACCATCTTTGTGCCCTAGCTTCATCATCTGTAAGTAGGAATAATTTTCCTATCTGCTTCACATGGTTATGTAATTTTTTAGTCTAACACGTGAGGGCTAAACGCTTTACAAGCATAATCTCACTCGATTGTCAGGAAGGTATTATTATGGAGATTGATGTGAACACATTTTGTAATGTAAAAAGAGCCGTGTGGTTGTGAGTTATTATTATGGGCATTATCTTCCTTACCTTGCTGTTGTAAGGACTAAAAGAGACACTGACCTGAAAGCGCTTTACAGGCTACCAAGCACTTTACACAACCCACGTGACAGGATAGTAATTACACACCCTACAGCACCTAATCCACCCGCAGGAATCGGTAAATGCGGGTTGGAATGAACGATTTCATGTCTTGCTTGTTCCTTTCAGTCGTCCAATCAAAAACTAAACTTGACGCTGACTGGGGCCAAGTCCACAAATCTGGGAACCACAGTTTAGGTAGAGTCGGGTGTGGAGTCCCGGGAAAGGCCATGGGAGCAATAGGGGTACTTCGGGGCTCAGGCCAGGTGGCGGGGTTTCGGATGCAGGGCTGGAGAGGTGGATAGTTGGGGTGTCTAGAGGACCCCTTCCCTGGTCTGGGATCTGAAGCTGCACGGTGAGGGGTCCAGGGCCCACTCAGCAATCCCCAGAAGGGAGCCGGACGCAGGCCCCCAGCACTGCAGCACCCCAGGGTCCCAGCTGAAGCCTCACGGGACGCGCTGTAGCCCCGCCCACAACTCAGGTAGGCCGCCCACCCCAGCCAATCCGCATAAAGCCTGGGCGCGGAAGGCGGTGCTTCCCTGGCCGGAAGTGACGTGCGTGCTTGGCTGGCCGCGGAGTCGGCAGAAGCTCTCCGCGGCCGCTGAGCCAGCTGAGGGGAAAATGGCTCGGATTGCGGCGGCTTCGGCGGCTCAGGTTGTGGTGGAGGCGGAGGCTCAGGCAGCGTGAGGTGAGGAGCGGTCGGTGCGACTGGGGCGGGTGCTGGGACCCTGCTCTGAGAGGGCAGAGAAGGGCCCCGAGATGGAGGGGTCCCCCGTCGCGGCCCCCAGTCCCCGGGTGCCCGCCCGCCTCTGACCCTCCATCCCGTGCTCTTGGCGCTGCCCAGCCGGACTCACCTCCCCGCGGGCCTTGCTTCCACTCAGGCCGTGGCCAGCCGCCCCGCGGGGGGCGCAAGGGGCCCGCGCCCCCACCAGGCCCCTCTTGTCGGGAGCGGAGGTGCTCCAGGGAGTTAGTTTGGTCCCGAAGGGAGAGGGGAGGCCACCCCCTTGTCCCTCGGGA
>NW_007253572.1:843563-850319 GCF_000164805.1 Carlito syrichta | reverse complement strand
GGGAAAACTATGATTCCAGTGTGTACTTTGAGGATACTTACAGCATCGTCTTTCTGGGAGGGCGGTCAGATTAAAAATATTTGCTTAACTCTTCCTGAGTGACGGAGGAACAATAAATAATTGAAGGGGGAAAAAGCACATACTGATTTTCCTCCCTACGTTTTTGGCTTTCAAGACGAGATTCTCCAGCTGTGGAATTGTTTTCGGGGGTGGGGGGGAGCAGGGATAGAGGAGGGAAACGAGAAAGGAGAAACTAAGTGAGGAAAAAAATCTGGCAGTAAAGACCGTGGAGGAGAGAGAGAGCCCGTGGTAGTTCTTTTCCCGTGTTGGCCTGATCGGAATTGAGGTTATAATTATGTTTGTATTTGGAGCAGTGAGTGTTTGGATTCAGACTGAATCGAAAGGAGGCCTTCCTCTTTGAACCAGATTACTTAGCAAAGAGGTGTCCTAAAGTCTCTCCAGGTGGGTGTCGGCCAGAAAAGCTGTGCTGGGAGAATTGTTTAATGTATCATTGCTTCAAAGGCCCCAGAGTAGGAGAGCTGCAAGGAGAAGATTGCTTTTAGAGGCGCGGTGGAGACAGAGCATCCAGGGAAAGGCCGCAGAGAAGTCCAGGAACACTGATTCCGGGAGAGACTTTGTCCCTTTTCCTCTTGGACTCGTGGCTCCAGCCTCCAGAGACTTTACCTTGAGCAGACTTTACCTTTACCTTGAGCAGCGCTGGCACAGTTGGGGTTAGTGCTCTTGTTCCTGGCAGCAAATTAGACTGAAGGACCTTAGTTGAGGCATACAGACTTCTGAGGATACCTGTTTGTTTTTGAGTATACCTGTTAAGACAGTGGTTGAATACTGAAAAGCTGCACTGAATAGAGAGATTTTATTTGGTAACTCAAACTTAGTTCAGAAGTGATTTTGTATAGATAAAAAGCACATATGGGGCATCTTCCATAAATTCCATGCATTTTAGCTAAATTAATAGTTTTTTTTTTTTTGAGTTGGAGTCTCATTCTGTTGCCCAGGCACATGTTGTAGTGGCACGCACGCTCATGGCCACCACAGCCTCGACCTGCTGGGCTCAGGCCATCCTTCCAAAGCTGGAACTACAGGCGTGCACCACCATGCCTACCTATTTTATTTATTTATTTATTATAGAGATGAGGTCTTGCCAAGTTGTTCAGGCTGGTCTATAACCTGTGGGCTCAGGCAGTCCTCTCGCCTCTACCTCCCAAAGTGCTAAGATTTACAGGCATGAGCAACCGTGCCCGGTTTAATTAATAGATCCTAAAGCAAATTTTTTTCTTATGAAAATCTCTGATGCTGTTTGTGTTTTGTATGGGTGTTGATTGCAGTTTTACTTGTAAACAATTTATTTTCATGTTTTCATCCACAGGTTTCACACCTTTTTTTGTTTTGTAGAATATAAAGGTTGGCACGTTTGCATTTAGGAATTTTGAAACTACTCCTTCTGCAATTAGCTGTATATTAAGTATATGATTCTTGTTTCTGTCTCCTGTCATTAATAGTTCTAAATTTTTCAATTAATTGACGATTGCTTGCATCAATTCCTATGTCCAGGAGTCTTTCTTTAGTCTAGCGTAAAGTTTTACATTTAGCAAGTAAGCACATTCAATAAGTGAACTTGTACCTAAAGAGAGTGTTGAATTTCCACTCTCAGAATTCTTATCAGAGCATCAGACCAATCTTTCAGAGCAGCAGTAGTGAAAAGCACTTTTAAAAAATGCTTTGTAACTTGTCTTTGATAACATAAATTATCTATTTTATTAATTTTCCATATTCCAAGGCAGGTAATTTATCACTTACCTGCCTTAAAAAGAATGTGAATGATAAAGGTGAATGTTTTAGTGTGGTGCATTCACATAGTAGGTGATTTGATTGGAATAGTTGTACCTAAGATGGGCTAAAAATTAAGCCCCTGAAAGCTCTTAGAGTTCTGGAGGGCCTGCAAGGGTGCCTGGCACTACAAAGGTTCTCAGGGATAGAAAAAGGAATGAGAGTGCTTGCCCTCAAGAAGTTCTTTAGTCCTTCTGGAAGACAAACATACAAATTATAGCAGTATGCTTATTGTGGATGTGCTAAAAAGGATGTGATCACCTGGGCTGGGAGATGGAGACAGAATGAATGGGTGAAATTGTGTCTTCTTTTTTTTCCCCCCTGTCACCTATGCTGCAGTTCAGTGGCACGATCGTGGCTCACTACATCCTCACCCTCCTGGGTTCAGGCAGTCTTCCGCCTCAGTCTCCTGAGTAGCTGGGACTACAGGTGCCTGCCACTGTGCCCAGCTAATTTTTTTTTTTTTTAGTTGGGTTTTCACTCAGTCACTCAGGCTGGAGTGCAGTGGTGTGATCACAGCCCACCACAGCATTGACTTCCTGGGCTTAGGCAATCTTCCCGCCTCAGCCTCCCAAGTAACTGGGACTTCAGGCTTGCTACCACACCCAACTAATTTGTTTGTTTGTTTGTTTGTTTTGAGTTGGAGTCTCACTCTGTCGCCCAGACTGGAGTGCAGTGGCCGCTCCCGGCCACCGCAGCCTCGACCTGCTGGGCTCCGGCGATCCTTCCACCTCAGCCTTCCAAGTAGCCAGAATTACAGGCATGCGCTACCATGCCCGGCTGATTTTTTGATTTATTGTAGAGATGAGGTCTCGCTGCCCAGGTGGGTCTCAAACCCGCGGGCTCAGGCAATCCACTCACCTCAGCCTCCCAAAGGCATGGGATTACAGGCTGAGCCACCGAGCCTGGCTACACCCAGCTAATTTTTAAATTTTTTGCAGAGACGAGATCTTACTATGTTGTCTAGGCTGGTTTTGTACTCTTAGGCTCAAGAGAGCCTACCACCTGGTCCTCCGAAAGTGCTGGAATTACAGCTGTGAGCCACCACACCCAGCCTATTTTTTTCTTTTCTTTTTTTAATTTTAAAGATGTGGGGTACAATTCGGGGGTATACAAATGTTCATTATGCAGGTACCCTTACTGATGAGGTGTGCCCCTTCCTCCCCTGGCAATTTCCCTAAACTGCCGATCCCACCCCCCTATTTTTTTTTTTTTTTTGAGTTGGAGTCTCACTCTGTCACCCACACTGGAGTGCAGTGGCCGCTCCCAGCCATCGCAGCCTCGCCTGCTGGGCTCTGGTGATCCTTCCTCCTCAGCCTTCCGAGTAGCTGGAATTACAGGCGCGCGCTACCACGACTGGCTAATTTTTTGATTTATTGTAGAGATGAGGTCTCGCTGTCCAGGCGGGTCTTGAACCCGCGGGCTCAGGCAATCCACTCACCTCAGCCTCCCAAAGGCGCGGGATTACAGGCTGAGCCACCGAGCCCGGCTTATTTTTTTATTTTCAAATTGAGCCTAAAAGGATGAATTTCTTCTATTAATAAGGACAGGATGGATAAAAGTGATCAGGTTCTAGGTCCTGCTCTACTACCAAGCAATGCGATATTAAGCAAGCCAATTAATACTTCTGGTATCCATATTTATTTTACTTTTTTTTTTTTAGTCAGAGTCTCACTTTGTCACCTGGGCAGGCTAGAGGCCAGTGGCATGATCATGGCTCACTGTAGCCTTGACCTGCTGGGCTCAGGCAATCCTTCCTCCTTAACCTTCCAGGTAGCTGGAACCACAGGTGTGCATCATCATGCCCAGCTTTTTAAAAAAAAATAATTAATTTATTTTAAAGATGTGGGGTACAATTCAGGATTAGGTACATAAGCGGTCGTTTTACAGGTAAACTTTGGGTCTCCCTTTGACCCCCACTTTGCCTGGTTTGAGATCATGTACCCTTTTTGATGTTATGTACCCCTTCTCCCCTGGCAGTTTCCCACTACTGTCAATCCCTTTCGCATAGTATTATGATAAATGTTCAGGGTCTGCTTATGAGTGACAGGCCTTTTAAAAAATTCATCGTAGAGATGAGGTCTTGCCAAGTTGACCAGGCTGGTCTCAAACACCTGGGCTCAGGCAATCCTCTTGCCTAGGCCTGCCAGGTATCCATTTTTTAAATTCAAGAATTCAAGATTTGACTAACGCTAGAAGCAGTGCTGTTCAGTAGAAATATGTGAGCCACAAGTGGGAGTTACATGTATAAGAAATTTTACATTATCTTTTTCCCCTTTAAAAATGGGTGTATTTTGCACTTGATACTTTTCAATTCAGAACAGCCACATTTCAAGCACTGGATAGCTCTATGTACTAGTAACTACCATATTGGACAGTGTAGATCTACAGTATGGAAATCCTACTATTCTATCTTGGGTTTTTGCTTGAGAAGGAAAATCCATTCCTATGAGAAATGTATTACTGGTAACATTTTTTTTTTATGGTAATCATGGTCATACTTGCAAATATTGCTGTAGGTATCTTTCAGGTTGTTCCTAAGATTATGATTGGGCCTAAAAGAAACTTCTTTGTTTTTCCTGCCTCTGTGGTAGAGTTGCATTTTTTATTTTTATTTTTTATTTTTGAGTTGGAGTCTCACTCTGTCACCTAGGCTGGAGTACAGTGGCATACACATGGCCACCGCAGCCTCCACCTTCTGGGCCCAGGTGAACCTTCCACCTCAGACTTCCAAGTAGCTGGAACCACAGTTGTAGTTAATTTTTTAATTTATTGTAGAGATGGCTGATTTTTTAATTTATTGTAGAGATGAGGTCTCATCAAGTTTTCCAGGCTGGTTTCGAACCCATGGGCTCAGGCAATCCTCTCACCTCAGCCTCCCAAAGTGCTGAGATTATAGACATGAGCCACTGCCCATCCCATATTATTTATATCTTTATTTTGTGCATTATGTATACTTTGTATTCTTTTTCTCTATAATCTGTTATTTCTAACATGATGGATTCAAAACACAATGAAAGAGTGCACATTGACATTTTAGACAGTTAAAAGAAGGTTTATACAATTTTCTTTCTTTTTTTTTTTTTTTTGTGTTGGAGTCTCACTCTGTCTCCCAGGCTGGAGTGCAGTGGCACGCTCATGGTCACCACAGCCTCGACCTGCTAGGCTCAGGTGGTCCTTATGCCTCAACCTTTCAAGTAGCTGAGGAACCACAGGCATGCACCACCACATGTAGCCAAATTTTGATTTATTGTAGAGACTAGGTCTTGCCAGTTGTGTGAACTGGTCTCTAACCCATGGGCTCAAGCAGTCCTCTCACTTCTGCATCCCAAAGTGCTGGGATTATAGACATGAGCCACCTTGCTCAGCCTATACAATCTTAAATTACTTTTTAGGTTTCTTAAAATTTTAAATTTAGCTATTTGAGTATAAAAATAAATGGGTTTTTAAACATGATTTTAATAAATTTGAAGTCAGTTACTGTTGGCTTAGCAGCAAGTATTTATCTTTTTTTTTTTTTTTTTTTGAGTTGGAGTCTCACTCTGTTGCCCAGACTGGAGTGCAGTGGCCACTACTGGCCACCACAGCCTCGTCCTGCCGGGCTCCGGCGATCCTTCCGGCTCAGCCTTCCGAGTAGCCAGAATTACAGGCGCCCGCTACCACACCTGGCTGATTTTTGATTTATTGTAGAGATGAAGTCTCGCCACGTTGCCCAGGCGGGTCTCGAACCCGCGGGCTCAGGCAATCCACTCACCTCAGCCTCCCAAGGCATGGAATTACAGGCTGAGCCACCGAGCCTGGTTTAAGTATTTATCTTTTAACCTTGAGAATGCAGTAAGATACTATATAATTAACATGCTTACTGTTAAATGTCAGGCTTTCTGTTAGTCTTACAGTACGACAGTTACATTATTGACTTGAAGAAAAATGTGCAGTGTTGATGCACTTAATTTGCTGTGCATTGAGTTTGGTTAAAAAAAAAACACTGGAGGCTTATTTTAGACATGATCGCTGACTAACAATAGTAAAGTAAATAATATTCTTACATTTGTATTGATTGATGGTTATAGTTTAGCTAATCTTTTGGTTTTTTTCCCTCCAAGATCTTATTACCTGGGAAGTAAATACAGCAAGTATTCTCATTTTGATGAGGCTTAAAGACAATGTACTATGTTTAGCATAGTACATTTGAAACATTGCTTGAACTACCCAGGTCTTACAGTGCTAGGCCCAGTATTTATTTATTTTTTAATGACAATAATCCATTCATGAGCAGTGTTCTTTTCATGGCATCTCTTTCTAAGTTATTTGAGTATTTAGATGCATAGTATGTACCAGATTTTTGGAGTGTGTACTAAAGAATAGGTATTCCCTGCTTTTAGGAAGTTTGTATTCCAACTAAAAAAACCAACTGCAATTCATATATCAAAAAGCATGTCAGTTATCTTTAAAAAATTGTTCCTAGCCAGACTCGGTGGATCAGCCTATAATCCTGTGCCTTTGGGAGGCTGAGGTGAGTGGATTGCCTGAGCCCGCGGGTTCGAGACCCGCCTGGGCAACTTGGTGAGACCTCATCTCTACAATAAATCAAAAAATTAGCCGGGCGTGGTAGTGCACGCCTGTAGTTCCAGCTACTTGGAAGGCTGAGGCGGAAGGATCGCCGGAGCCTAGCAGGTTGAGGCTGTGGTGGCCGGGAGCGGCCACTGCACTCTAGTCTGGGTGATAGAGTGAGACTCCAACTCAAAAAAAAAAAAAATTAGCCGGGCTCCGTGGCTCAGCCTGTAATCCCGCGCCTTTGGGAGGCTGAGGTGAGTGGATTGCCTGAGCCCGCGGGTTCGAGACCTGCCTGGGCAGCGAGACCTCATCTCTACAATAAATCAAAAAATCAGCCGGGCGTGGTAGCGCATG
>NW_007253572.1:835759-843543 GCF_000164805.1 Carlito syrichta | reverse complement strand
AGGTCGAGGCTGCGGTGGCTGGGAGCGGCCACTGCACTCCAGTGTGGGCGACAGAGTGAGACTCCAACTCAAAAAAAAAAAAAAAAAATTGTTCCTTCTCCTCTCTCACTGCTTCAGTTAACTAGCCTTTAAAACGATTGTTAATGGGAAAGAAAAGATGTAAGGGACAGCATGGTTACATTGAAAATAGATGACTTAGCTAGGCATGGTGACTCACACTTGTAATCCCAACACTTTGGGAGATGGAGGTGAAAGGGTTGCCTGAGCCCAGGGGTTTGAGACCAGCCTAGGCAACTTGGCGACATGGTGGTGCATGACTGTAGTTCCAGCTACTTGGAAGGCTGAGGTGGAAGGATCGCCTGAGCCTTGTAGGTCAAGACTGCACTCCAGCCTGGGTGTCAGAGTGAGAATCCAGCTAAAAAGTAAATAAAAATAAAAAACAAAAGAAAATAGATGAGTTAATTAGGCAAGATTTTTTAGTAGAGTCTTAGATCTTAAACTGTTACTGTGGGAAGAAAGAGGTGATGATGTGTCAAGAACGGTGTGATTTCAATGCACAGGTAAAAAAAACTTAGCTAAAGGAACATAAAGTGTAGGCCTAGGGAAGGAATTACAAGGCTTGTTTGAAATGATGGTGGCAGGATAGAGGAGAAGTAAGAGATGAGAATAAATGACCACGTGCAGTGACGAGTTTATAGACCAGAGGTCAGACATTTTATATTATTTGGGTGATTCAGGAAATCTTATCTCAGTGCTGTGAATTCATGTGGCTTGGGTAGTGTGGTAGACATGGAAGGTTTAGAGAGTTGAAGGAGAGGTTGGTGACTGCAAATGGGCAGCAGTGTAATGCTAATTCCTGTTGTGAAATGAGTAGGGATTTAGTGAGGCATTTGACTGTGAAACAAGAAGGGCATAGACAGTGTTAAGGAAAAAAAAATAGATTTTAAAATTTGTAGTATGGGGAGTTTTAATTGTAGTACATCATTTAAAAAGTTGTTGTTTTGCTTTTGAGTGGGAGTTTCATTCTGTTGCTCACGGTCACTGCAGCCTTGACCTGCTGGGCTCAGGTGATTCTTCCGCCTCAACCTTCCAAGTAACTGGAACTATAGGTACGTGACACTGCGCCCAGCTAGTTTTTTAATTTATTGTAGAGAAGAGGTGTTGCTGGGTTACCCAGGCTGGTCTCGAACTCCCGGGCTTAGGTAATTCTCTTGCCTCTGCTTCCCAAAGTGCTGGTATTACAGGTGTGAGCCACCATACCTGGCTTAGTATTTTTAAAATAAAAACAGAAACTGGCAGTTTGCCTTCAGAAAATACCAGTAAAAGCAGGAAGAAATTAGGTGTTATTAAAGTTCTACTACGGAATGAGAGGACAAAGCAAGAATAGATTCCTCTTTCCAGTGCAGGTCCTTATTTTCTGGTGAGGTGGGAAAAGACACGGATATTGGTGGGAGAGAGAGACACACTTAGTTTCGAAAGTGCTTGTCTGATTAAGGAACAGGAAAACACTTTTTTTCATGTTTTATTTGTAGTTTTGGGAATTAATGTGAAGCATGTATTTTTTTCTCCCAAGATAATCTCTGAATAAGACCTAATTATTCCTGAAAACAAAACCATAGTGCTGTGAGTGGCCGTACCTACACTGATTTATTTACTAGGTCACGTTATACGTTCATAATTTATAGTTGTCTTGACACCACTGAGTTGAGAAAAGGTATTCTGGCTCCAGGGAATATGGAATAGCTTAGTTTCATCTGACTGGATCTCATAATGACATTTATCAGACTACAATTCTGTGTGTATTGAAATGTATTATGTGATACTACAATTGTTAAACGTTCTTTTTAAAGAGTTGTATGTACTCAAGTATAATTTACATGTAAAATTCATTGGTTTTAGTGTACAGTTCTGTGAATAATGAAAAACAGTGACAATTGTTTCACTGCTACTACCACAATTAAGATATGAAGTATTTTCATCATTCCAAAAAGTTTCCATAACTATGTTTCCGTAACTATGCCCTTTAGTCAATTCCTTCTGCCCTCCACATCTCTGGCAACAACTGATTATTTTATTTATTTATTTATGTATTTATTTATTTATTTGAGTTGGAGTCTCACTCTGTTGCCCAGACTGGAGTGCAGTGGCTGCTCCCAGCCACTGCAACCTTGACCTGCTGGGCTCCGGCGATCCTTCCACCTCAACCTTCCAAGTAGCTGGAACTACAGGCGCGCACTACCACGCCTGGCTAATTTTTTTTTTTTGTTTATTATAGAGATGAGGTCTCGTCAAGTTGCCCAGGTGGGTCTCGAACCCGCAGGCTCAGGCAATCCACTCAGCTCAGCCTCCCAAAGTGTGGGATTATAGGCTGAGCCACCGAGCCTGGCTTATTTATTTATTTTTTAGTCAGAGTCCCAGTATGTCACCCAGGTTGGAGTACAGTGTCATGCTCACAGCTATCGCAGCCTCAACCTGCTGGGCTCAGGTGATCCTTCCAAATCATTCTTCCAAGTAGCTGGAACTACAGGCACATGCCACCACACCCCGCTAATTTTTTGATTTATTGTAGAGATGAGGTCTCACCATGTTGCCCAGATTCAATAATTTTTTTTTTTTTTTTTAGTTGGGAGTCTCTGTCACTCAAGCTGGAATGTAGTGGCATGATCACAGCTTACTGCAACCTCGACCTCCTGGGCTCAGAGGATCCTTAAGCCTCAGCCTCCTTGAGTAGCTGGGACTACAGCAAGCTACCAGGCCTGGCTTATTTTTTTTATTTTTTTGTAGAGACGGTGTCTCGGTATAAAACCTAGGCTGGTCTTGAACTCCTGGGCTCAAGTGATCCTCTCTCCTAGGCCTCCCAAAGTACTGGGATTACAAGTGTGAGCCACCGAGCCCAGCCATTTTATCCATTTAAAAGTACACATTTCAGCCGGGCTTGGTGGCTCAACCTGTAATCCCGCACCTTTGGGAGGCTGAGGTGAGTGGATTGCCTGAGCCCGCGGGTTCAAGACCCGCCTGGGCAACTTGGCGAGACCTCATCTCTACAATAAATCAAAAAATCAGCTGGGCATGGTAGCGCGTGCCTGTAATTCCGGCTACTCGGAAGGCTGAGGCAGAAGGATTGCTGGAGCTCAGCAGGTGAGGGCTGCGGTGGCCGGGGCCACTGCACTCCAGTCTGGGCGACCGAGTGAGACTCCAACTAAAAAAAAAAAAAGTACACATTTCAGTGGCATTAATTACAGTTACAATGTTGTGTAACCGTCGCCATCTATTTTCAAAAATTGTCACTACCCCAAACAGAAACTGTTCCTGTTAAGCAGTAACTATTCATTCCCTTTTTCGCTCAGCCCCTGGTAATCTGCTTTCTGTCTCTGACTCTACCTATCCTAGATATTTCATGCAAGTGGAATCACATAATCCTTAGCCTTTTGTGTCTGGCATATTTCACTTAGCATAATGTTTTTAATGTGTATCCATATTTTAGCATGTATTATTACTTTTTATGACTGAATAATATTCCATTGTGTGTATATACCACATTGTGTATATCCACTCATTGATGGATGGTTGGTTTGTTTTCACCTTTTGGCTATTGTAAATAATGCTATGAGTATTAGTGTATAAGTATTTGACTCCTTGTTTTCAGTTCTTTGGGGTATATATCCAGGAGTGGAATCACTGGATTGTGGTAATTCTGTGTTTAATATTTTGAGGAAACACTAAAGCATTTTCCAAAGTGGCAGTGCCATTTTATATTCCTCTACTAGCAAAGTATGAGAGTTCCAATTTCTCTACATTCTTGCCTTGCCAACACTTGTTTTTCTTTTTTTAAAGTTATGGCCATTCTAGTAGGTTGACTAAAGATGTTGAACATCTTTTCATGTGCTTACTGGCAATAAGCTACCTTAAACAACAACAACAAAATGGCATCTTACTATGTTGTCCAGGCTGGGGTACAGTTCCTGTTCACAGGTACAGTCAAAGTACACTGTAGCCTGAAACTCCTGGGCTCATGTGATCTTCCAACCTTAACCTCCAGGGTAGCTGGTGGTAGGATCATATTGATAATTGTTTTAGTAATTGGACAGATAAGTATATTTTTAATGTCTATTGTATACCAGCCATTTAATATACATATATAGTTTTATTTAATCCTGCGAACACTGAATTATCTGTGTGGCTTTGTTTGTTTTTTGAGTCGGAGTCTCACTTTCTTGCTCTGACTTGGAGTGTAGCGGCATGCTCATGGCCACTGCAGCCTCGACCTGATATGCTCAGGCGATCCATCGCTTCAGACTTCTGAGTACTGGAACCACAGGAAAGCACCACCAAGCCCGGCTAATTTTTTGATTTATCGTAGAGACAAGGTCTCACCAAGTTGCTCAAGCTGGTCTTGAACCCCTGGGCTCGGTAATCTTCTCGCCTCTGCTTCCCAAAGTGCTGGGATTACAGGCATGAGCCACCGCTCCCTGGTTATATCTGTTTTTACAGGTGGGAAAAGTAAAGACAAAGGGAGATGAAGTGACTTAGCCACGGTGGCACATACCTATAATCCCAGCACTTTGGAAGGTAGGAGCGAGAGGATTGCGTGAGCCCGGGGGTTCGGACTAGCCTGGGCAACATGGCAAGATCTCGTCTCTACAATAAATCAAAAAACAATTAGCCGGGCTTGGTGGCACATGCCTGTGGTTCCAGCTACTCAGAAGGCTGAAGCAGAAGAATAGCCTGAGCTCAGCAGGTCGACACTGCAGTGGTCGTGAGTATGCCTATTGCACTCCAGCCTGGGTGTCAGAGTGAGATTCCAACTCAAAAAAAAAAAAAAGATCACAGTTTGTAAGAGGGAAGTCTGATATTTGATCTCCAGTCTTGCTACTACATGATTCTTTCTCCTTTCTGTTATCAAAGTTATTTATTTATTTATTTTTTTGAGTTGGAGTCTCACTTTGTCACCCAGACTGAGTGCAGTGGCTGCCCCTGGCCACCGCAGCCTCGACCTGCTGGGCTCCGGCGATCCTTCCGCCTCAGCTTTCCAAGTAGCTGGAACTACAGGCATGTGCTATCACGCCCGGCTAATTTTTGATTTATTGTAGAGATGAGGTCTCGCCAAGTTGCCCAGGCGGGTCTCGAACCCGCAGGCTCAGGCAATCCACTCTATTCAGCCTCCCAAAGTGCTGGGATTACAGGCTGAGCCACCGAGCCTGGCTGTTATCAAAGTTTTATAAAACTAACAGTTTCATGCACATGTTGGTATCATGTGAAATCAAGATTTTTTTAGTCATAGAAATTGGTAGAGTTTGGGGGAAAATTCCAGAAGTGTTCATGTCAGTTTTTTATTTTTTATTTTATTTTATTTTATTTTATTTTATTTTTGTGAGTTGGAGTCTCACTCTGTCTCCCAGACTGGAGTGCAGTGGCTGCTCCCAGCCACCGCAGCCTCGACCTGCTGTGCTCTGGCTATCCTTCCACCTCAGCCTTCCAGTAGCTGGAACTGCAGGCGCGCGCTACCACACCCGGCTAATTTTTGATTTACTGTAGAGATGAGGTCTCGCCAAGTTGCCCAGGCTCAGGCAATCCACTCACCTTGGCCTCCCAAGGCACGAGATTACAGGCTGAGCCACCGAGCCCGGCTCATGTCAGTTTTTTATAGTTTATCGTTATTTCCTACTGGGGGTTTCTCAGTTGTAACTCAGTTTTATTTTTCCCCACCTTAGGCCATATAAATGCAGGCATGCACCGTAACAGCTCAAAACTTTACTGTTATTTGTCATGTTGGAATTGGGGTAATGTCAGAGTTTATTTAATGATTCATGTCAAAGGAATGAATAATAAAGTAGTTCAAAGTTCAGTAATTATCTCCACAAAGCAGTACTACTATCGGGATTCTGAGTTGTATTGAAAACTGCTTTGTCAGCAAAATGTCTTTCAATAGGAACCTCTTGTTGTGACTGTATCCCCCCCTCCTTGTCCTCCTCCCATCACATACAGTAATACACACATGCGGGCACCGAAAACTGTTCTGGATGGAAACCCTGGTTGTGAATTTCTTATGTGTAGAATGTTGTGCCTAAGGGCTGAAGGTGGGATAATGACTGATGGTTTTTATTTTATACTACGGTGTAGCCATTGCTTTTGGTCAAAACAGGAGAATTAATCCCTTTACTAATGTGCTTGTGTACTTGTGCAGTGCATAATCATAAGGTACAGTGGTATGGAGGTTAAAGAATGGAGTGGGAGCCAGGCTAGGCTCGCCATCTTTAAACTTGTGAAGAAGCTTGAGAAGACTTTCCTCTTAGCTTTTCCCATGGCTTGTTCTTTCTTGTGTCCAGTTTTATCTTTGCCAATTTTATCTTTACCTTACTAAAAAGTGTCCCCTTCAACTAAATCATTCTCATATTACTGTCCCCCCATTTATTTATTTGTTGAGTCGGAGTCTCATTTTGGTGCCCAGGCTGGAGTGCAGTGGCACTCTCACGGTCACCGTACTCTCGACCTGCTGGGCTCAGGCAATCGTTCTGCCTCAGCCTCCTAAGTAACTGAGATTACAGGTATGCTCCATTATTCCCTGCTAATTTAAAAATTTTTTTTTAGATACTGGGATCTCGTTATGTTATCCGGATTGGTCTTCGACTCCTGGCCTCAAGCCATCCTCCTGCCTTTGTGGTTTAGTATCTAAGCTTTTCATCTTGTTTGCTGGTTTGAATCAAACCACTTCTTTTTTTTTTTTTTTTTTTTTTTTTAATTTGAGTCTCACTCTGTCACCCAGACTGGAGTGCAGTGGCCGCTCCCAGCCACCACAGCCTCGACCTGCTGGGCTCCGGCAATCCTTCCACCTCAGCTTTCCGAGTAGCTGGAACTATAGGCGCGTGCTACCACACCCGGCTCATTTTGATTTATTGTAGAGATGAGGTCTCGCCAAGTTGCCCAGGCGGGTCTCGAACCTGCGGGTTCAGGCAATCCACTCACCTCAGCCTCCCAGAGGCGTGGGATTACAGGCTGAGCCACCGAGCCCAGCTAAACCACTTCTTAACATTTATATTGCTGTCATCCTAGTCCAAGTCATTACTCTTCTAGATTATTTCAGTTACTTGGTCTCCCAGTTTCCATTTTTGTTTTCCTATGCCTGTTTTCCACAAAGCAGTAGGGATCTTTGAGCAGTGCAAATTTGATCACATAAGTGTGTCTGCTTGAAATTTAACTTTGGCTAACTATTACATCTAATAAGTGAGTATAGCAGCCCCCCTTAAGTCCTCCAGGCATTAATTATAAAAAAAGTATTTTTGGGGGGGACAGATTTTTGAATTCTTTTTTTTGAGTTGAAGTCTCATTTATGTCATCCAGGCTCATGGCCTTCTCAGCCTCGACCTGCTGGGCTTAGGTGATCCTTCTGGGCTTAGGCAATTCTCTCACTCAACTATGGTCACCATGCTGTGCTATAGAAAACATATTCCTGCTGAGTGGGGTGGCTCAAGCCTGTAATCCCAGAACTTTAGGAGGCTAAAGTGAGGGGATTTCTTGAGCCCACGAACTCGAGAACTGCCTGGGCAACTTGGCGAGACCTCATCCTACAATAAATCAAAAAATTAGCCAGGCATGGTAGCGCGTACCTGCAGTTCCAGCTACTTGGAAGACTGAGGTGGAAAGATCGCCCGAGCCCAGCGGCATGAGACTGCAGTAGCTGTGAGCGTGCCTCTCCACTTTAGCATGAGTGACAGAGTGAGACTGCTACTCAAAAAAAAAAAAAAGAAAGAAAGAAATTGATGCTCAGAGAGGTGTAGGGCTTAACC
>NW_007253572.1:817755-835121 GCF_000164805.1 Carlito syrichta | reverse complement strand
CCAGGCGGGTCTTGAACCCGCGGGCTCAGGCAATCCACTCACTTCAGCCTCCCAAAGCACGGGATTACAGGCTGAGCCACCGAGCCCGGCTGGTTAGCAAATTTTGAATTGACTTTTTATCAACACCTTTAGATGTCATAATATTTTGATGTGTAAAACTTGATTGAATAACAAAGCTGATGTCTAAGGAAGCAATCTTCAGGGAGTGTCAGCTTGTAATTCCTGGGGGGAAAAAACTCTTACTTCAGATTAATTTTTATAGGAAGAATGTCTTAGTTCACTTTCTGCTGCTATAACAGAATGCCACAGACTGGATAATTTATAAAGAAATTTATTTGGTTTACAGTTCTGGAGGCTGGGAAGTCTAAGGGCATGGTGCCAGAATCTGCTTGGCGTCTGCGAAGGCCTTGATGCGTCATAACATAATGCAACCAAGCACAGAGAGAGGAAATCTGGCTGAAGTCATCCTTTTATCAGGAGCCCACTCCCATAGTAGTGGCATTAATCCATTCATGAAAGCAGAGTCCTCATGACTTAATCGCCTCTTAAATGTCCCACCTCTTGGTACTGACACAATGGCAATTAAATTTGAATGTGAGTTTTGGAGGGAACATTCAAACCAAAGCAAAGAACTATGAAAGCAATTACTGCATAGTTGTTGACTTGAATGTTTAAAGTCACATAATATATTTGCTGTAAATGGTTGACTAAGGCTTAAATAACATTGTCTTTCAATGACGGTTATTTTATGGGAGTTCTTTGTAGTTGATGGGCCAGAAGCAATTATTTTTTCATATGTCAAAAAGGTTGTATAAGATAAGAGATGGAGATAAGTACAGTATAGTAATGTAGCTTATTCAGCTTATTAAAAAAAGTCTATTACTGTTCTAAGTTAGATTGATCCATAATGTTGCCTCCAGCTTGGAGAATATAACATTACTATATCAGTAATATTCCCTGAAGAGCAAGAGTGTCATCTGTAATGTAAACATGTGGTTAATCAAATAGGTGAACCCATACATTTCTGTTAAGCTTGAATTTTTAAGTCAACCTAAAACTTCTGTAGATATCTTCTCACTGTTAGCCAAACTGCAAAGTTTGAGGGCACAGTTTTCCTTAAGACCACCCTTACTTCTGACACCAGCTACAAGTGCAGGGTGGGAGGAAGGGCTGGACAGGGAATAAATGTTTGATAACTTGCTAGAAGGGTGCCTTGAATACACTACCGAGAGCTGTTATACTCACAGTTATGGTTTATTGCAGGGAAGGGATATGGATTAAAATCAACCAATAAAGTACATAGGATGAAGTCCAAGAGAGTTTCAAATCTTGGCACTTTTGGTGCTCTTTTCTCATGAAATCAGGCTGTGCTACTTTTCCCAGTATCAGTGTTATCAATACTGCATGCAGTATTGCTAACCAGGAAGGCTCTCTTGTGCATCAGTGCCCAGATTTTTTAATTGGGGCTTCTTTACACAGGCATGATTGATTGATGGATTGCCCACACAGTTGAACTCAGTCTCCAGATTGGATTCAGTCAGACAGATGACCCAAAATCTCCACCACGTATCACATGGTTGGTGTTTCTGACTGGCTAGCCCCACGTTACAAAGACACTTCTATCAGATACAACATAAATTACTTCCCAGGAGCAGATGGCATAGATGGGACTTCTTTTTGGGCAAGGCTAAATTCTTAAAAAATCTTCCTTGCTTCTTTAGGAACAGACTCTAGATAATAGATTGATTTGACCTTAACTCCACAAATATTAATAAGAACTAAAGTTTTTTCTTTCAGGTAGTCATTTGAGCTACATTATAACCTCATTGGGTGCATTCTATAGTGTATTTTTATCCTGCTTGTGCTTCACTGAGCTTCTTGGATTTGTCTGGTTGATATCTTCACTTGGATAAAGTTCTTGGCCATTTCCTCTTCCGTTATTTCTTCTGTTCCATCCTCTTTCCTCTTCTTGGGCTCCAACTATATGTTATATTAGACCATTTGAAATCATCCAACAGAACTCAGACTTAGCCAGGCATGGTGACTCATACCTATAATCCCAGCACTTTGGGAGGCTGAGGTGAGAGGATTGCCTGAGCCTATGGGTTTGAGACCAGCCAGGGGCAACTTGCCGAGACTTCATCTCTACAATAACTCAAAACAAAAAAAAAAAAAATTAGCCAGGTATGGTGGCACATGCCTGTAATTCCAGCTACTTGGAAGACTGAGGTGGAAGGATCACCTGAGCCAAAGCAGGTCAAGGCTGTGGTGGCCATGAGCATGCCACTGTACTCCAGCCTGTGCAACAGAGTGAGACTCCAACTCAAAAAAAAAAAAATTCAGATTTGCTTTTGTATCCCCTTCCCTCATTTATTCCTGTGTTTCAGTTTGGATATTTTCTATTGATCTGTCTAGGTTCGCCAATCCTTTCTTCTGCTGTTAGTCCATCTAATTAATTCTTCATTTCTGATATATTTTTCCTTTCTGGTATTTCTTTTTGATTCTTTTGTATACTTTCTGTCGCTCTGATAAAATTCCCCACCTCTTCATATGTATTGTCCATATTTTCTACTAGATCATTTAGTATTTTTATCATGATTTTTTTAAAATTGCTGTTTAAAAATTCCAACGTTTGGGCCATCTTGGAGTCTGCTTATTTTGACTGTTTCCTTGGCCATTAGTCACATTTTCTTCGTTGTGTGTCTCATAGTCTTTGATCATATGCTAGACAACTTGTATAAAACAACAGCAGAACCTGAAGTTTATTATTATTTACTTACTGTTTATCTCCAAAATGTTCTTTTGCTGTCAGGCCACTAAATTGAGTAAGCTTGATTTTATAATTGAGATGAGTCTGTGCTTGGGTTCAAATACTTTGGTGCAGTATTATAACTTCCTTTTCAGAGGGATTTGGGATCTAAGTACTGACACGATTCCAGAAATCTGTTTGGCCAGCCTTCCTGCTAGCTTTTTAGGTCGCTGGGAGATTGTCTTTGTTCTTTAGTTCTACTTCCTGCTTTTCTGTGTCTTAGGAGAGCTCTGCCTTGCTGCCCTTAGCCTTGTCCCAGGAGGGCAGCTATTTTTCATTCTGTGAAGGCCTGGCATGCCTTGGAGGACTTTTTCTCAATTCTGCTCATCCCCAGCCTTTGGTAGCTGCAAGCTTGGGGTACCTCAAATGGACTTCTCTCTGCTCACTTGCTATGTGGCCTGTGGAGGATAGCTACCTTGTACTTTAGGGAGGCCCACGTGCTTGTGCTGCCTATGCGCTTAGTTAGTGGAGACCTGTGGGAGAGTTGGTGAGTGGGTACAGACTTGTTCCGTGCCTGGATTCTCATTCCAGCACCTTAGGCCACTCAACTCTACCTCCACCACTCCTCAGAATTCTAACCCATGTTAGCCTACATGTGCCATTAAAAAGGTGTCAACAGTCTAGCTTGTTTCTTAGCCCTGTCTACAGTGCATTTATCCTTCTGCTGCTGCACCAGGGATGAGAATTACATCAGGCTCTCGCTTCTATGAAAAGTTTATCCTTTTCTGGAATTTAATTCTAGATTTTTGTGTGTCCTCTGCTCTCTGATATGTCTTAAAAACTTTTTTTTTTTTAGCTTACTTACTATTTTTTTGTTGTTGGGATGAGAGTGACAGTCTCTTGCCACACTGCATATCCTAACATGCAAAAATCTGTATATTACATATTTGTCATCTTTTTTTTTTTTTTGAGTTGGAGTCTCACTCTGTCACCCATGCTGGAGTGCAGTGGCATGCTCATAGCCACCGCAGCCTCGACCTGCTGGACTCAGGTGATCCTTCCTCCTCAGCCTTCCAAGTTGCTGGAACCACAGGCATGTGACACCATGCCTGGCTAATTTTTTGATTTATTGTAGAGATGAGGTCTTGAACCCCTGAGCTCAGATAGTCCTCTTGCATCTGCCTCCCAAAGTGCTGGAATTATAGGCATGAACCATTGCACCTGGCTGTCATGTTTGTTTTGAAATAGTAACATATAGAAATGATGAACAATTTAAAACTACCAAAGTTTAGTGAACAGTAAATCTGCTTCCTATCATTGACTCCCAGCATTTCCATATTTTTAGTTATTGACTTAGTTTTTTTTTTTACTTTTATCACTTCATTTTCTTGAGATGCTTCCTCCTTTCCAAGTCAAACTCTCATCTATCTCTCTTTCCTTTCCCCTTTTCCCTACTCCCCCTTTTCTTTTCTTTTTTTGAGTTGGGGTCTTACTCTGTTGCCCAGGCTGGAATGCAGTGGTACGATTATGGCTCACCACAGCTTCAAACACCTGGGCTCAAGTGATCTTCTGCCTCAGCTTCCTGAGTGGCTGGGATTACAGACATGTGCCACCATGCCTGGCTAATTTTTTTGATTTTTTTTTGTAAAGACAAGGTGTTGCTATGTTGCCCAGGCTGATGTTGAACTCCTGGCATCAAGGAATCTCCTGCCTCGGCCTCCCAAAATGCTGGAATTACAGGCATGAACCACTGCGCCCAGCCCATCTGTGTTTCTGATTGTATCCTGTTCAACTCTGTCCAGTTTCTGAGCTAGTATATACTTTCTGTCTCTGTTCCTCTCAGTCTTTTTACCTGATTCTTTCTTCACTACTGCTTCTTGAAAGCATTTTCCATTTTAAACAGCCTTTCTTGATACCACCATCTCCTGTTTATCTCTCTTCTAGTTCCCTTTGAAAGAGTAATATGACCTTGTTATTTGTAATTCCTCTTCTTTTTGTTTTCTGCACTTCTCTAAAACTGTCTTCTTTTAAAATAGGTAATGTGGGAGAGAGAAAATGAGGAGTTACTGCTAGTAAGTACAGTTTCTTTTTGGATTGATGAAAGGATTCTGGAATTTGGTAGTGGTGATGGTTGCACACCTCTATGAATGTACTACAAACAACTGAATTGTATACTTTAAAAGAATGAATTTTACAACAAGTGCGTTAGCTCTCAATAAAGCTGTTATTTTAAAAAAACAATAATGAGCGCTTAGATCTAGTAGGTTTTTTCCAGTCCTTATCCTGTGTCACCTCTTTATGTTTTCTGACAAAATGGACCATTTCCTTCTTAGGATACTCTGTTCCCTGTATTTATCTGATACCAGACTTCACAGCTGTTATTTCCCTCTGGTCTTCTGTTTCCTGCTTGGTACTAGTGACTCTTGATTTTTTTCTTGTTTCTTTTTTATCTTCACTCTACACATTCTCCCGGGGCAATCTCCACTACTTCTGTGACTTCAGGTCTTTAGCTGTATGTAGATAATGCCTAAAGATTTATCTCTAGCCACATTGCTCTGTTGCGCCCAAGGCCAGTATTTCTAATCCCAAAGCAGACAGGTACTGTGTTTCTCCCAAGAACTTCAAGATAGTAATGTGTTTTGGTCTGACCAAAAAGTACTATGTAGCTCTAAAGGACAAATCTGAGAATATATGCATGTGATTTTCTTCCCTCAGAGAAAAAATTTGGTGGCATGTTATTAGGCACATTTAAGATGGCCTCCAAATACTTTGAACAACAATGAATGTAGCAAGAATGGATTTAAAATCTATTTATTGTCTCTTTAGTTAACATATGCATCTTGAATGTAATATTTTCATGTACTCTTTTTTTTTTTTTTGAGTCGGAGTTTCACTCTGTCACCCAGACTGGAGTGCAGTGGTATGCTCCCGGCCACCGCAGCCTCGACCTGCTGGGCTCCGGCGATCCTTCTGCCTCAGCCTTCTAAGTAGCTGGAACTACAGGCGTACACTACCACGCCCAGCTAATTTTTGATTTTATTGTAGAGATGAGGTCTCACCAAGTTGCCCGGACAGATCTCGAACCCGCGGGCTCAGGCAATCCACTCACCTCAGTCTTCCAAAGCTCTGGGATTACAGGCTGAACCACCGAGCCTGGCTTTCATGTACTTTTAAGTATCTAACAGATTATCAGGGGAACACTACAGTGAAAAATTGCTTTTTTTTTTTTGAGCTGGAGTCTCCCTCTGTCACCCAGACTGGAGTGCAGTGGCCATGCTCCTGATCACCGCAGCCTCGACCTGCTGGAGTTCGGCGATCCTTCTGCCTCAACCTTCCAAGTAGCTGGAACTACAGGCGCACACTACCATGCCCGGCTAATTTTTGATTTATTGTAGAGATGAGGTCTCACCAAGTTGCCCGGACGGGTCTCAAACCTGCCGGCTTCCAAAGTGCTGGGATTATAGGCTGAGCTACGGAGCCCGGCCAAAAAATTGCTTCTTTATCTGGTCCATGTTAGATATGGTTTCATTGATTTGTTTAACAAACATTTGAACGAAAGCTTTCATGTTCTAGAACTAGAGTGCTAGGGATAAAGCAGTGAACCAAACAGTTACATCCCAGCTTCATGAAATTTACAGTCGAAAGGGGACGTGCAGACAATAAGTAAATGTATAGTATACTGAATGGTACTAAATGCCAAGTAGAAATAAAGTCATAAGCAGTGCACTTGGAGAACATTGCAACTTTAACTAGATTATCAAGGAGGACTTCACTCAAATGTCACCTTCTCAATGAAGACTTGAAGGAGGTGAGGGAGGGAGTCAGCCATTCAGGGGGAAGAGCTGTTTAGTCAGAGGGAATAGAAGAGCAAAGGCCCTGTGTTGGGAGGAACAGCAAGGGGGCCAGTGGGACAGGAGCAGCAGGAAGTTTCTAGGGGGACCAAATATTAGAGTGCCTGGTGGACCATTGTAAAGATATTACCTTTTATCTGAATGAGATAGGAGCCATTGAAAGTTCTGTAAGATCTCAGTTTTGTTTTTTTATTTTTGAGTTGGAGTCTCATTCTGTTGCCTAGGCTGGAGTGCAGTGGCACACTCACTGGCACTGCAGCCTCGACCTGCTGGACTCAGGTGATCCTTCCACCTCACTCTTCAAATAGCTGGAACCACAGGCGCACACCACCACACCCGGCTAAACTTTTTTTGACTTACTGTAGAGATGAGGTTTTTCCAAGTTGTCCAGGCTGATCTCGAACTCCTGGTCTCAGGCAGTCCTCTCACCTCCACCTCTGCTTATATTACAGGCATTAGCCACCCCACCTGACTTATTTGTGTTTTAAAATGCAGTGAATATGTTTTATGTAAATTGATTGTTCATGTTATGTCCAGTGCCCATTAATTCACAGATGGTGAAAATTTGAGAAACCTTGTTTTATAAAGTTTGTTATTTTCTTTTATTTCCTCGTATTCCTTATTGAGTAAGGGCAGTGTCTTTAATTTAGTCTCTAGATTGACAATTGAAAAGGGGCAGTATAACTCTTATTTGCATTTTTTTTTTTGTCACCACTAGAAAGATAAACTTTCCAAGTTGTACTTCTTGTGTTCACTTAATCTATCACATGTGGATAAAAGAACCTCACATACTGTTTATAATGCTGCCGATTTTTGTGATTTTTCACATACCATGTATAATATAGCTGTGAAACATGTAGAGAGTATTTTTTTAATTGTGAAATAACACAGAAAAGTACATAAAGTGTATATGATTATTTAACAAACAATTATAAAATAAATATTTGTGTAACTGGTCACTGGGTTAGGTAGGAGAACATTGCTAGCATCCTAGGAGTCCCTAGTGTATTTCTTCCTAATCATAACTCTCTCTTCCTCTGTAAGTCACCACTGTCCTAACTTTTGTTAATCATTTCCTTTTCTTCTCAGTTTTACCCTCATTAGGTATATATTCTTAAGCAATATAGTTTAGTTTTTCATGTTTTTTAACTTTATATGAATAAATTGTTATATATATTTTAAAGATGAGGTCTTGGCCAGGCGCGGTGGCTCAAGCCTGTGATCCCAGCAGCACTTTGGGAGGTTGAGGTGAGGGGATTGCCTGAGCCCACGGGTTTGAGAACAGCCTGGGCAACTTGGTGAGACCTCATCTCTACAATAAAATTCAAAAAATTTAGCCAGGCATGGTGGTGCGTGCCTGTAGTTCCGGCTACTTGGAAGGCTGAGGTGGAAGGATTGCCTGAGCCCAGCAGGTCGATGCTGGGGCACTTGTGAAATGTGCCATTGCACTCCTACCTGGGAAACGGAGTGAGACTCCAACTCAAAAAAAAAAAAAAAAAAAAAAAAAAGATGAGGTCTTGCTACGTTGCCCAGGCTGATCTTGAACTCTTGGGTTCAAGCAGTATTCCTGCCTCAAAGTCTCTTCAGGAGCCTAGACTACAGATACCTGCCAACACGTGCAGCACCATATGCATTTTTTTGGTCTCTCTTTTCATTTGTTCAATATGTTTCTAAATGTTATCCATTTTTGTATATACCTCTAGTTCATTCATTGGCATTGTTGTATAGAATTCCACTGAGTGAACTGTGATATAATAAAAAATAATTATTTAGTCTTTGTTTCTGATTTCTGGCACACACTTCATAAAACCATTCAAAAGATAAGAGTGTTTTTTCATCTGCTAATGAGATGACTGGGGGCTTAATTAGATAACTTCAGGATTAGGGTTGGTTACCAGAAAGACCAAGACATGATTAGAGGTTTGAGGAGGGGAAACGTGCTAGAGATTGATCACCAATGGCAAATGATTTTAATCAGCCATGCCTATGTAATGAAACTTCCATAAATACCTTTAAATGACAGGGTTTGGAGAGCTTTGGGGTTAGTGAACACACATAGAGTCACTGCCCGACCCCTTTTTAATTAATTAATTAATTATTTTTTAATAATTTGAGTCAGTCACTCTGTCGCCCAGGCTGAAGTGCAGTTGCACACTCACAACCACAGCAGCATTGATCGGCTAAACTCAGGTGATCCACCTCAGCCTTCCAAGTAGCTGGAACCACAGGCGTGTGCCACCCCCCCCCCCCCCCAATTTTTTGATTTATTGTAGAGATGAAGTCTCAATAAGTTGCCCAAGCCGGTCTCGAACTCCTAGGCTCAGTCAGGCATGAGCCACCATGTCCGGCTTCCCTTTTTTATTTTTGATACTGTTTATTAGTTTTTGTTTTTAAATTAATATCTTCAGATAGATATCTTTTTTTAAATTTTTTTGAATCGGAGTCTCACTCTGTCACCCAGCCTGGAGTGCAGTGGCACACTCATGGCCACTGCAGCCTCAACCTGCTGGGCTTAGGTGATCCTTCCACCTCAGCCTTCTAAGTAGTTGGAACCACGGGTATGTGCCACTGTGCCCAGCTCATATAGATATCTTATTCGTTTTCTTTTGCATATTTATTTCCCATGCCACTAATTTTGTCTCCATAGTGTTCTCTTCATTCTATTGTTATTTTGTCATTATTTTTCTAATTTTATGTAATGGATATTGAGTTCATTAATTTTTCAGTCTTTCCACTTTTCTAGCATTCATTTAAGGCTATGAATTTATCTCTAACTACTCTTATGTATCTACCACGTTTTGGTATGATGAATATTTTGCTCTCATGTCTTTAAGTATGTTATCAACTTGATGTACAATTAGGTTTAGACAATTTAATTGCTGTTGTCTTAACATGAGTAAGGGTAATAAGCATCTTTTTTGTGGACTGCTTATTCAAATTTTCTATCATTTTTTCATTGGGTTGTGGATTTTTTTTCTTTAATAGCTCTGTTATATATTAGATTAGTTCTTTGTTATGTGAGTAGCAATTTTTTTTCTTGGTTTATTGTTTTCCATTGACATTTTGATGGCCCAAATAGCAGTATTATTATTATTATTATTAGAGTCATAGTCTCATTATTAGAATTGTAGTCTCACTCTGTCACCCAGGCTAGAGTGCAGTGGCATACTCATGGCCACCACAGCCTTGACCTGCTGGGTTCAGGTGATCCTTCTGTCTTCCAAGTTGCTGGAACCATTGTGTGCATCACCACACCTGGCTATATTTATTATAGAGGTGAGGTCTCACCAAATTGCCTAGGCTGATCTCGAACCCCTGAGCTTGCCTTCACCCCCAAAGGTGCTGTGGTTAGAGGTGTGAGCCACTGTGTCTGGCAGGTTTAATTACTTTAATTTTGCTTTTCATTGCCTAGAACAGCGCCTCATACATTGTATTCACCCAATAAGTATTTGTTAAAGAAATGAATACATTCAATTTTGCTTTTGTGTGCGTGTGTGGATGTGTGTGTGTGCAGTCTTTATTTCAGATATTTGTTAAAACACTATTGTCATTTCTCAGGACAAGAGTAAAGATCACCCCCTGCAGAAACTTAGGAACTATATACAGAATTTTACCAACAGAGGCAATGCTTTAGCTTAAGCCTGGCTGCTGACCAGAGAATAGAGTTCTGAGTGAACTCAAGCAACAAAAGGAAACCAGACAGGGAAAAGGAAGGTGCCCACCTGAACCAAATTTCAGCTGCCATTAGGGCATATCTCATGGTGGCCACAAATCCTAGGCTCTGTTTTTAGGTGGTTCGGTACAGCACAGGATTCCTTTTGTCTCATTGACTGACTACACCCCTAGCTGAGGTGCCATGAGGTCAGTGTCACTCAAGTTCCTAGCCAGCCAAACTCCCGCAGCAAAGAGTCCCAAATTAAGGATCAAGTTCCTCCGGAAATCATTTCTATGGGTTGCAAAGCGCTAGACGCCTCGAAGCCAATCTCCCACATCTGGAATCTCTGGAGTTTGATTTGCTGAGCCATTAACGCTCACAGTGACCCCCTGCTGGAAGGCTTTGTAGTACCTCTAGGTTGAGTTCGAATGTCGCTAGACGCACAGTATCGGTATTGGCGGCATGGGCTGATGGTGCTTTTTTTTTTTTTTCCTTTTCCCCCCCACTGAGTTGGAGTCTCTCTGTTGCCCAGGCTGGAGTGCAGTGGCATGCTCACAGCCACTGCAGCCTCGACCTGCTGGGCTCGGGCCATCCTTCCACCTCAGCCTTCCAAGTAACTGAAACCACAGGCACACACCACCACACCCAGCTAATTTTTTGATTTATTGTAGAGTTGAGGTCTTGCCAAATTGCCTGGGCTGGTCTCGATTCCTTGGACTCAGGCAGTCCTCTTGCCTCTACCTCCCAGAGGGCTGGGATTACAGAAGTGAGCCACTGCATCTGGCCAATTGTGCTTTTTGCAAAACTAAAGGTTTTTTAAAATTTATTTTTGAGTCGGGGTCTCACTATCACCCAGATTGGAATACAGTGGCATGCTCACAATTCACTGCAGCCTCAGCCACCTGGGCTTAGGCGATCATCCTACCTCAGCCTCCTGGGTAGTTGGGACTACAGGTGCATGCCTCCATGCCTGGCTAATTTTTTTTATTTTTTATTTTTTGTCAAGATGAGGTCTCTATGTTACCTAGGCTGGTCTCAAACTCCTGGGCTCAAGCATTCCTCTCGTCTCAGCTTCTCAAAGTGCTGGAATTACAGCCATGAGCTACTGCGCCCAGTCAAAAGTTATATTTTAAAAAGTTTATATACTTAAACTTTTTCACATAACTTCTAGATTTTGAATATTAGGAAGCCTTTATACTGAGGTTAGAGATGAATTCTATGTTGTCTTTTGTTTTTATTAATCAGTATTCAGAGGTAGACACAGTGGCCTCTGCCGAGATTGGTAAACCCAGATGGGAGGATCGCTGAGGCTAGGGGTTCAAGACCAGCCTGGGCAACACAGCGAGAACACCCCCATCTCTACAAAAAATAATTTTTAAAAAATTAGGCAAGAGTGGTAGCATGTGTCTGTATCCTGGCTACTCAGGAGGCTGAGGTGAGAGGATCACTTGAACCTAGGAGTTATAGTGAACTATGATTATACCACTGTACTCCAACCTGGATAACAGAGCAAGACTGTCTCAAAACAAAACAAAATAAAACAAAACAAAACAAAAAACAACAAAAACAACTAATCTTTTTGTAATTTATACTATGTAGTTGATTGTGAACACATCTATCTATGAAATGTTAACAGTTTTCTAAATCTAAATTATTAAGGTAATCCGAATTATATACTTAAAAAATACAAAAGTTATAAAGGATATGACAGTCATTTTTTAAAGGTTATAGGTTATTTTGTTTTGTTTTGTTTTTTTGGAGTTGGAGTCTCACTCTGTCGCCCAGGCTGGAGTGCAGTGGCGGCTCCTGGCCACCCACAGCCTCAACCTGCTGGGCTCCGGCGATCCTTCCGCCTCAGCCTTCCAAGTAGCTGGAACTACAGGTGTGCGCTACCACGCCCAGCTAATTTTTGATTTATTGTAGTGATGCAGTCTCGCCAAGTTGCCCAGGCGGGTCTTGAACCTGCGGGTTCAGGCAATCCACTCACCTTAGCCTCCCAAAGCATGGGATTACAGGCTGAGCCACTGAGCCTGGCTGGCTGCAGGTTATTTATGGCACTTAAAAAATAAGAAAATTGTGTTTTCCTCAAATAACAGACATTTGAGATATTTTATTGGCATAAGGAAAGGGATGACTATTGGGAAGAGATATTTTCCCTTACCATCCAGGAAAGATGATACTTGTTCACCATGCTCTTTTGATCCTGTTGCTCTTCTCATCAATGCTAAACTTGTGTTGTCCGCTAACCACCTTTGGCTGTTTTGCACTTGAAATGAGACTAGTCCAAATTGGGATGTGCTAAGTGTAGAATATATACCAGATTTCAAAGGCTTAGTGTGATTTTCAAAAAACTCCATAAAATATTCTATTTAAATTTTTATATTGATTGCCTATTAAAATAATATTTTGGATATATTAGGTTAAATAAAATATGTTGTTAAAATAATTTATCTTTATTTCCATTAATGTAACTATAGAAAATTTAAAATTATTATGTAGCCAGGCACGGTGGCTCACGCCTATAATCCCAGGACTTTGGGAGGCTGAGGTGAGAGGATTGTCTGAGCCTGCTGGTTCAAGACCAGCCTGGGCAACTTGATGAGACCTTATCTCTACAATAAATCAAAAAATTAGCCAGGCATGGTGATGCGTGCTTGTAGTTCCAGCTACTTGGAAGACTGGGGTGGAAGGATCACTTGAGCCCAGCAGGTCGAGGCTGCAATGGCCTTGAGCATGCCACTGCACTCCAGCCTGGGTGACAGAGTGAGACTCCTACTAAAAAAAAAAAAACACAACAAATTATTATGTGATGTGCATTCTGTTTCTGTTGGACAGTGTTGGTCTAGCCTAATTGCATCTAATACCAGGACATTCTTCCATTTTTTGTCTTTGTGACAAATATGTATAGTCCTTAATACCAATGTACTTGATTTCTTTTGTCAGATGAGGTTTTTTTCCTCCATAAATCAGGATAGGAGAATGTTATCTTCTTATCTACTAGGGTTTTCCTTTTAACGCAGATGGAGCTCCTCCTGCTTTTAGTTTTCTGTTGCCATCTCTCTCCTAGTTTTCAAGATAATCGCCTACCCCTTACTTATTCAAAACTCCTTGTTTATTCAAAACTGAACTCTGATTTTTCAGTGAAGATTGAATTATTAATAAATAAGCTCTTTTAACATGTTTTTTGTTTGTTTGTTTCAGAATTTGACCTCATAAAAGGAGTGGTATCTTATATTGTCTAGTCACTGATGAATTCATTCAGCAAAAGCATTATAAGTTTGAGCCTAATGGACGAATAAAGAGTTCTTGCACTCCGTGAAATTACATATTTGCTGGTCATCTGATAATAAATTAACTGATTAATTGGCACTTTATAACTGAGTAGTAGTATAATTACCTCACAGAATTAAAAGGAACAGTAAAATTGATTAATGCAGAAAGAAATAGCCCTATGATTGAAGATGAAAGTTGAAATTTATAATGGGTATATTATATTAATTTAGACACTGATTTCAGATAGCATAGGTATATTGTGGTGAATTAGCACTGCCTGCATTTAAGTCCTGATTTCATTACTTGATAGCTGCCACAAGGCTTGGCAGATTGCATAACTTAAGTTTCTTCATTTGTAAATTAGGGATAATAATAGTAATTACTTTATAAAATTTTGAGGATTAAATTAGATAATACATTGCTTAAAGCAATGTTTGGCATATTATCTGTACTGTATACATAGATATATGTAGATATTTGCTACAGCAAACGTTTTCTATGGTTAATATAGTCTTCAGAATTTTATAGCTAATAGTGCTATATAATATTCAGTTCCATGTAAGTATCCTAATTTCTTTTTCTTTAAGGTTCATGTTCATTTTAGAGGAGGAAATCTGAATTGTTGAACTCAAACACTGTAATTGTTTCTCCATTTTCTTGGGTGTCTTGATTTTAAGATCAGAAGACATTTAGATGGGTTGCAGGACTGACTTGTTTTATTTTTTTTTCTGAGATTTAAATTTAAATTGTAAATGAATGTCTACCACAGAAGAAGCCAAGAACTTTTAAATTAGTTCTTCTGTTTTGGGGTATGCAAATGATGTTCAAAAGTTTAACTGAATAGTTTAATTGCCCTCTTTTGAAAAATTTTAAAGTAACTACAGCCTTGTGATCTTCATTGGGTTACTTTATGTTGGGAAAAATTTGGCAGAGGGTGTACAGTCCTCATTCAAATACTAGTTATATTGTCTTTCCCAGCTTGAATTAGGGGGACATTAGCATTGAAGTTTTCATTTTGATTTAGCATGTAGGAAATTATTTCCTGCTAAATGTTTGTCATCAAATGAAGTTTTATTTTTAAAAATTAATGGAGCATGTCAGTGCAGCAGCCCCAGAAAAATAGCTAAAGCATAAGGGTTACTTTTGGACAATCTGTTGTTAAGTCCTTTTATTACCATTTGAGTATACATGCATGATAACCTCTAGGAAAACTGAAAAGGGTAACTTAGCTACTAGCATATAGCTCACTTTTACTGATTACTTAGAGTTGAATTTACTTTAGCATGTTCTACTTTGGGTGTTGGTAACAGAAATAGAGTAACCAGATAAATTGGTGATGTGGAAAAAAAATCCCACACTCATTATTAAGTATCTTTCTTTCTTTCTTTTTTTTGAGTTGGAGTCTCACTCTGTCGCCCAGACTGGAGTGCAGTGGCCGCTCCCGGCCACCGCATCCTCGACCTGCTGGGTTCCAGCGATCCTTCTGCCTCCGCCTTCTGAGTAGCTGGAATTATAGGCGTGCGCTACCACGCCGGGCTAATTTTTTGATTTTATTGTAAAGATGAGGTCTCGCTGCCCAAGCGGATCTCGAACACGCAGGCTCAGGCAATCCACTCACCTCAGCCTCCCAAAGGCTATTAAGTATCTTTCAAACTAATAGCTGGGCATGGTGGCTCATGCCTGTAATCCTAGCACTTTGGGAGATGTAGGTGAGAGGATTGCTTGAGCCCAGGGGTTCCAAACCAGCCCGGGCAACTTGGCGAGACCTCATCTCTAGTATAAATCTAAAAATTACCTGGGCATGGTGGCACATACCTGTAGTTCTAGCTACTTGGAAAACTGAGGAGAAAGGATTGCCTGAGCCCAGCAGGTCGAGCCTGCAGTGGCCGTAAGTGTGCCACTGCTCTCCAGGCTGGGTGACAGAGTAAGACTCCGGCTAAAAAAATAAAATATGAGTCGGGCTCGGTGGCTCAGCCTGTAATCCCAGTACTTTGGGAGGCCGAGACAAGTGGATTGCCTGAGCCCACGGGTTTGAGACCCAGCCGGGCAACTTGGCGAGACCTCGTCTCTACAATAAATCAAAAATGAACCAGGCGTGGTAGCGGGTGCCTATAGTTCCGGCTACTTGGAAGGCTGAGGCGGAAGGATCGTCGGAGCCCAGCAGATTGACACCAGGGTGGCTGTGAACGTGCGTGCCACTGCACTCCAGACTGGGTGAAGGAGTGAGACTCCAACTCAAAAGAAAAAAAAAAGTCTTTCGGTCTGTTAATTTGGTACCTTTGTCAATAAATGAGAGTTGACAATCATTTAAAGTATTTAGAACAAGTGTGTTCTCTGGTGAATAAACGGCATCGCAAACTCATTTTAAAAAATCCAAATCCCTCTTTCAGAACAATGTTCTTTACCAAAAATTGTAGCCAGGAGAATATTTAAATACCAAATTGACGTTATGCGAGTGGAAGATGAATTATAGTTGTGTTTTTTTCTTTGTAAAATGCTATTTTGTTTCAATCCCTCTGATTTTGTGAAAAATGGGTAGTGTGCTATGGTATTCAGTAACAGGGGATTACACTTGACTCATTTCTCCTACTGTTTATCTTCACTCTTGGGCCATCTGAAATGCCTTCTTTGAGACTCCAATAGCCCTCTTTCCCTGTTGGTAAAGCTCATGTTCAATAAATAAGCTCCATATTTATTAAGCAAAGTGTTTTACATGTTGGGGAACTACAAAAATGAATAAGTAGGCCTTTACACTTAAGGAGTTTGTTTTAGTCTGTTGGTTAGATACATAGGTTCACAGAATATGTTAGGACATTTTTGGTTATGGTAGAAACTCATTTTAAACTGGCTTAAGCAAAAGGGGGGATTTATTGGCCTACACAAATGAGAAGATTGGCCTTGGGCATGGTTGGATCCGATGCTATCTGACTTCATTTTATCTCGACTCTGCTTTCTTCTGGCTTGGGTTCATTCTTAGGCAGTATCTCAAGTGGTAGCAAAGATGGCCACAAGCAGGGCCAGGCTTGCATCTCCATTTAATAAGCTAAAGAAAAAGCCTCTCTTTCCCAATAGGTTCAGCAGAAGTATTGGGATTCATTCTGCTGGCCAGCGTTGGACTCTCTGGAGTGACTGGGTGAGGCGAGAAGATGGTCCAGTTCTCTTTTAACTGTATGGGACAGAAAGGAGATCAGATCAGCAACTTCAAAAAGGAAGCTGCAGGTTCTACAATGGAAGCAAAGATAGTGGGCTGACAAAACCTGCAAAAAGTCTACAGAGATAAGGAAGAGAAAACTGTAATAACAATTTTTGGTTGATCTAGAAAGATGAATTCTGATAAGAGCTGTGAAGGGAAAACTTCAGAGAGAAGGCCCTGAAGGACAGACAAGTAGCGTTGTGTAAGAAAGGACTTTCTAGGTCACTCCATTTGTGAAGTTTGGCAGTGAAATAAGAAAATTAAATGGAAGCTACTGGAGTCTAAAGAGAAATGTTAAGATTCTTTTCCCCTCAATATGGGGAAAATAGGCATTTTTATGGCAGAGGACCCTAAGCAAGTAAAGGACAAGTTAACATTGCAAAGAAGGTAGTCCATGATAAGGCGGGGGAATTCAGTGGGGTTCAGGATATAAGTGGAGGAGGAAGCCTTGGAAAGGCAAAAACTCTTCATTCTCAGAGGACAAGGGAAGGATGGTGGTGGCTGTAGAAGTTAAAATAGAGAAGTTTGAGCCGGGCTTGGTGGTTTAGCCTGTAATCCCGCACCTTTGGGAGGCTGAGGTCAGTGGATTGCCTGAGCCCGCGGGTTCGAGACCCGCCTGGGCAGTGAGAACTCATCTCTACAATA
>NW_007253572.1:804249-817683 GCF_000164805.1 Carlito syrichta | reverse complement strand
GGAGCAGCCACTGCACTCCAGTCTGGGTGACAGAGTGAGACTCCGACTCAAAAAAAAAATAGAAAAGTTTGTTGCTAAGTAGTTATGTGACTTTCGTTTTGGTTTAAGTAAGAAGAAGATAAGGTTTATCAGGTGTTTTTTTTTTCTTTTTTGAGTTGGAATCTCACTCTGTCACCCAGGCTAAAGTGCAGTGACACACTCAGGGCCACTCAACCTGCTGGGCTCAGGTGATCCTTCCAAGTAACTGGAACTACAGGCATGGGCTGCCACCACACCTGGCTAATTTGTTTGATTTATTGTAGAAATGCAGCCTTGCCAAGTTACCTAGGCTGGTTTCGAGCCCCTGGGCTCAGCATAGTCCTCTCATCTTGGCCTCCCAGAGTGCTGGGATTTCAGATGTAAACCACTCATCCTCAGCAGGTTTATCAGTTTTCTGTTGCTATGCAACATATCATTCCAAAATGATTTTGTGAGTGGCAATCTGACTCGAGCTCAGTTGGGTGGTTTCTCTGCTGTTCTCACACCTTGGGCCACTCACATAGCTGTGGTCATCTGGAGTGTGGATGGATGGTCTAAGATGGTGGTGTCATGCACGTCTCTGGTGATTGGTGCTGGCTGCTAGCTGGGCTTCCCACTTCTTGCTCTTTCATCCTTGGTGAACATTCCGTGGCAGTAGCTGCACTTCCAGAGAGGAAGAGCTGAAGCAGTCAGAACTCTTGTGACCTATCTTGGAACCCTCCTCCGCCCCTTACCCTTGCTTCCACGGTGTCACTTCTCTTTGTTCTGTTTGTCAAAGTAAATCACAAGGCCCGCTCAGATTTAAGAGGGTAGAGAGACAGACCCCCGTCTTTATGGGAAGAGCAACAAAATCACATGACAAAGGGGAGAATATGTTGGAATGGGAAGAATTGATGCTCATTTTCCCTACACCCAATGTTTTATTGTGAAAATTTTGTCATGGCAGCCCAAGTTGAAAGAATTCCAAAATGAATCCTAATGTACCTACCATGTAGATTCTATTAACCTTTTTTTCTTGCCTCATCACATTTATCCATCCACCATACCTCCATCCAGCAGTTCTTCTTATTTTTTGGATATATTTCAAAGTAATTTGTAGATTTCTTCTGAGTATTCCGTGTATATTTAGCAAGAGTTTAATATTTAGTTTTTTCTTTTGATAATAACATTTACATAGAAAGAATTGTACAAATTTTTAGTATACATTGTGCCTATGATCTGCTGTATACCACAGAAGAGAAAAATGTGGAATAACTTGTCAGTGAAATGCCTCAGAAATTAAACTATAGTTATAAGAAAGAATTGTAAAATAGTATTCCAAGGACATTCCAGGAGCATTCTTTGAGTACCTTTTTCTTCATGTTCTCCACACTAATAATTTTTTCATTTACTATTACCTCAACACTTAGGATTTTTATTTGTGCTATGTTAATTTGAATTCACTTTGAGTTTTTCTCTGTGTCCTTTCATCTAGCCTTTATTGAGCTTATACTGTAGATAAGTACTATATTTGCTAGAAGGAAAGACCATGGGATGCAAACAGGGGCACACTTGTTTTATAGACATTTAAAACTAGGTGTGTGACAAACCAGATTAGATTAATAATACATACCTCCTTTTTTTTTTTGAGTTGAAGTCTTACTCTGTTACCCAGGCTGGAGTGCAGTGGTACATCTCTACTGCTGGGCTCAGGCAATCCTTCCACTTCAGCTTTTCAAATAGCTGGAATTACAGGTACATGCCATCATACCCGGCTAATTTTTTAATTTATTGTAGAGATGAGGTCTCAGCAAGTTGCCTAGGCTAGTCTTGAACCTGTGGGCTCAGGCAGTCCTCTCACCTTGGCCTCCCAAAGTGCTGGGATTATAGGCGTGAGCCACTGCGCCCGGCCAATAATACATACCTCTTATTTAATACTAATGCCCAAAGCCAGTAATAAGCACTTTTAGTTTTATTATTTCATTTGATCTGTACACAAATTTAGGAGATTGATACTTTTCATTTTAGTAATTAGGAAACAAAGACATATGGAAAAGTTTTCATCTGCGCAAGGTCATACAGCTTCTTTTTTTTGTTTTTGTTTTTTTTGAGTTGGAGTCTCACTCTGTTGCCCAGACTGGAGTGCAGTGGCTGCTCCCGGCCACCGCAGCCTCGACCTGCTAGGCTCCAGCGATCCTTCTGCTTCAGCCTTCAAGTAGCTGGAACTACAGGCACGCGCTACCATGCCCGGCTAATTTTTTGATTTATTGTAGAGATAAAGTCTCGCCAAGTTGCCCAGGCGGGTCTCAAACCCATGGATTCAGGCAATCCACTCACCTTGGCCTCCCAAAGGTGCGGAATTACAGGCTGAGCCACCAAGCCCGGCCTCATACAGCTTCTTAAACCAAGGTGGTGTGATTCCAGAACCCATGTTAAACTCCTGTATCGATATCATACTGATTCAAAATGGGAAACATGCCCTCGGTTACACAGTAGATAGCCAACTTTTTTTCTTTCTCTTTTGAGTCAGAGTCTCACTCTCACCCGGGCTGGAGTGTAGTGGCATGATCACAGCTCACTGTAGCCTCAACCTCTTGGGCTCAAGCAATCTTTCTGCCTCAGCCTCCTCAGGAGCTGGGGCTTTGGGCTCTTGCCACTACCCTGGCTAATTTTTTGATTGTTGGTAGAAACAAGGTCTCACTGTGTTACCCAGGCTAGTCTCAAACTCCTGTTCTCAAGCAATCCTCCCGCCTTGGCCTCCCAAGGTACTGGGATTAGAGATGTGAACCTCTGCACCTAGCCAGTACGACTATTTAAAAATGTTGATTTATCAGGCCAGGTGTGGTAGTTCACCCTGTACTCTGACCAATCAACAAGCTCCATGTGTTGGCCCACTTCAAAACTCTTAAAAATCCTAATCCCACGTTCCTCATGGAGATGAATTTGAGGTTTCCTCCCATCTCCTCTTTTGATGACTCTACAATTAAACCTCTTTCCCTGCTGCCAGTGACATTGTACTGATTTGCTGTGTGCATCAGGCAGCAAATCTATTATGATTAATATTCTACTCAAAGGTTAAGTTATGGTTGAATTAATCATATGATATTTTTTTTTTTTGTAGAGACAAGATCTCACTAGGTTGCCCAGGCTACAGTGGCATGATCATAGTTCACTGCAACCTTAAACTCCTGGGTTCAAGCAGTCCTCTCACTTCAGCCTCCCTAGTAGCTGAGATTATAGGCACACACCAACACCCTGGGGGTTTCACTAAATTGTCCAGGCTGGTCTGGAACTCCTGGCCTCAAGCTATCCTCCTGCCTCAGCCTCCCAAAGTGTTGGGATTATAGGTGTCGGCTACCACACCCAAACCATTATACAGTTTTGACTGCATTTGTATTCAATTATCTGCAATTAAATCAATATAAAATACCAAAATTTCTCCTTTTCAAAATATTTAAACATTTTTATTCATTAGAAGACTAGAAGCCGGGCTCAGTGGCTCAGCCTGTAATCCCGCGCTTTGGGAGGCTGAGGTGAGTGGATTGCCTGAGCCCTCAGGTTCGAGACCCACCTGGGCAACTTGGCGAGACCTCATCTCTACAATAAATCAAAAAAAATTAACTGGGTGTGGTAGTGCGTGCCTGTAGTTCCAGCTACTTGGGAGGCTGAGGCAGAAGAATCACCGGAGCCCAGCAGGTTGAGGCTGCAGTGGCCGGGGAGCACTCCCGTCTGGGTGACGGAGTGAGACTCCAATGCAAAAAAAAAGACTAGAAACTTATTTGTAAACATTTCATAGATCAGTTTATAAAAATTTATACTCATCTATTTAAGACAAATGCTTAATTCAGATCAAAATTACCCTATGAAGCAATATGACCATTTAATTTTTTTTTTTTGTCAGAGTCTCACTCTTTCCCTTAGGCTGTAGTGCAGTGTCACAATCATGGCTCACTGCAGCCTTGACCTGCTGAGCTCAGGTAATCCTTCTGCCTCAGCCTTCGAAGAAGCAGGGAGTACAGGTGTGAGCCACCACATCCAGCTAATTTTTTGATTTACTGTAGAGATGAGGTCTCACCGTGTTGCCCAGGCTGATCTCCGGTGTGTTGGTGTGTGCCTATAGTCTCAGCTACTACGGAGGCTGAAGTGGGAGGACTGCTTGAGCCCAGGAGTTTAAGGTTGCAGTGAACTTTGATCATGCCGCTGTAGCCTGGGCAACCTAGTGAGATCTTGTCTTTACAAAAACAAACAAAAAACTTATATGATGAATTCAGCCATAACTTAACCTTTGAGTAGAACTCCTGGGCTCAGATAATCCTTTTGCTTTGGCTTCCCAAAGTGCTGGGATTAGAGGCGTGAACCACTGTGGGGAAATGAGGAAACCATATTCTCATGCTTGTTCCGTTCCTCTGTGGGGAAGTCTTCCAACTGTTTGCTGGAATTCAGAGTCTGAAAAACTTTTTAAAGGATCCTTAAACAAAAACCTTGTGATTCTAATGTTAGAGATTCTGTCTATGGGAACAGTGGGGATACAAATAAATTCTTAAGTAGTCTTATGGCTCCAATGTCAGAAATTCTGTTAATAGGAACAGTGGGGATGCAAATGATCAGTATCTAGTGCTACGGGACTTTTAGCAACAAAGAAGTGGGCCAAAGTACAGCCTGATTAATGCTTACTTATATTTCTGTCCAGAACCCTGCATATAATTCTTGTCAACCTTCTGGAATTGGATTCAATTACAGCTTCATATAGCCTTAACACTTTGTCTTATTATTCCATCTATGTTACACCATACATTTTTAATATTTCTATAAGATTACAAACAGTTTTTCACATTGTATTTTGATAAAATTGTAGGTCCTTATTATATTGACTAGGTATTGAATGTTTTTATTCCTAATTGGCTTTTGAGCAATTTAGCAAATAGCAAAAGAGCAAAAACCATTTTGACTTGCTATTTGCATAACAGTAAACCCTATTTGAACTCTTGAAAATATGTGACTAGCACATAAGTCATTTCATGCCAAGAATTCTGCCAGAAGCGCCACTGGTTAATGGCAGCCATTGTGACTGCTGAAATGAAAGCGTCCTGTAAGGTCAGGAAATGAGGTAAAGTAATGTATGGCTAAACGTCTTCCTTAATCTAACAGTATATAAAAGGTATTAAGTGTTTAGTGAAACCCAGATTTAATTCAAGTGTTTTATTTATTTGATAGTGTATTTTTGTAAATGGCTTCAAATACTAAATCATATGAGGTAGGTTGCAAACAAAATAAATTTGTGTTTGGAAAATCTAATGGTGTGTTATGTTTATTTTTATGTACAGATCTTGCTATCTTGGAAGTTACAAGAAAATAATAGGGGAAGGTTTGGTCTTTTTAGTGGACATGGCTCAGATATCCAACAACAGTGGATTTAAACAGTGTTCATCGTCACACCTGGAGCCAACAAGAGCAAAAGATGTGGACAAAGAAGAAGCATTACAGATGGAAGCAGAGGCTTTAGCAAAACTGCAAAAGGATAGACAAGTGACTGACAATCGGAGAGGCTTTGAGTTGTCAAGCAGCACCAGACAAAAAGCACAAGTTTATAACAAACAGGATTATGACCTCATGGTGTTTCCTGAATCAGATTCCCAAAAAAGAGCAGTAGATATCGATGTAGAAAAGCTCACCCAAGCTGAACTTGAGAAACTATTGCTGGATGACAGTTTCGAGACTAGAAAAACACCTGTATTGCCAGTTACTCCTGTTCTGAGCCCTTCATTTTCAGCACAGCTCTATCTCAGGCCTACTGTGCAGAGAGGACAGTGGCCACCTGGATTATCTGGGCCTTCCACTTACACTTTACCTTCTATTTACCCTTCAACTTACAGTAAACATTCTGCATTCCAGAATGGTTTCAGTCCAAGAATGCCCACTTTTCCATCTACAGAACCTATATATTTAAGTCTTCCAGGACAGTCTCCATATTTTTCATATCCTTTGACACCTGCCACACCCTTTCATCCACAAGGAAGCTTACCTATTTATCGTCCAGTAGTCAGTCCTGACATGGCAAAACTATTTGACAAAATAGCTAGTACATCAGAATTTTTGAAAAATGGGAAAGCAAGGACTGATTTGGAGATAAATTCAAAAGCTACAGTCAGCAATCTACAGATATCTCCAAAGTCTGAGGATATCAGTAAATTTGACTGGTTAGACTTGGATCCTCTAAGTAAGCCTAAGGTGGATAATGTGGAGGCATTAGTCCATGAAGAAGAGAAAAATATTCCAAGTTTGTTAGCAGAGGACCCTTGGGATGCTGTTCTTCTTGAAGAGAGATCACCAGCAAGTTGTCACCTTGAAAGAAAGGTGAATGGAAAATCTCTTTCTGGGGCAACTGTAATGAGAAGCCAGTCTTTAAATATTCGAACAACTCAGCTTATAAAAGTCCAGGACCAAATGTCTCAGGTGAGTCTTTTCTTACTAACTTCTCAAGCGTAGTATAGCAGAGTTCATATTTGTGTGCATCATTTACTTGGAAAAATAAATATTTTTCATTTTGAATCTTGTGTATTTTTGTTCTCGAGTGTGCTTTGATTTGTAGATCATGTGGCAAAGGATTAAGTGTGATTAGGCCAATTGAAAAATTGCTTGCTCTTAATCTTTTTCTAGGATTGTAAGTAAAAAACCTCTAATCAGGGGTCTGGCTGTCATTTAGAGCATTTAAGATATTTGTATTTGTCTCTCAATATCTTCTCATTGCATATGTTCCCTTTTTTCTCTTCTGTATTTCTTTTCTTTTTCTTTTTTTTGAGTTGGAGTCTCATTCCGTTGCCTAGGCTGGAGTGCAGTGGCATGTTCGTGGCCCCCACAGACTTGACCTGCTGGGCTCAGGAGATCCTTCTGCCTCAGCCTTCCAAGTAGCTGGAACCATATGCGTGCGCCACCACACACAGCTAATTTTTTTACTTATTGTAGAGATGAGGTCTCACCAAGTTGCCCAGGCTGGTCTCAAACCCCTGGGCTCAGGCAATCCTCTCGCCTTCACCTTCCAAAGTGTTGGGATTACAGTCATGAGCCACTATGCATACTACATTGAAGAATTTACAAATGAAATGTAATAAATTATTTGTAGCTTTAATGAAATCTAGAGAGGTGTTGGCGTTTAGAGGGGTTTGTAGATGAAATAAAATTGGCCATATGTTAGTAATTGTTGACACTGATGATGGATACATGGGTGTTTGTTATGTTAGTCTACTTTTGTGTATGTTTGAAAATTTTCATAGTAAGTTAGAGGCCAAGGAAAGAGTTTCACAACTTTTCGAAAAAAGCAAAAGTCTGCTGTTCAAGCCCATCTGACTCTAAAAGTCCTTTGTTTTAAAAAAAAAAAAAAAAAAAACTCCGGTGATAGAACATACTGTTTTGGTAGTAATAAGTTCCTGTCATAGGAGGTAGTTAGACATGAGTCAAATAGCTTCCCAAACTTAGTTGTGTGTGTGTCACAGTGTCCTGAGAGCTTAGGCCTACCCCGTCCTGATTTGGAGGGTATTGTTGTCGGGGAGGAGGGTATGAAATTTGCAAAACTTGCCCTAAGAGATTCTGATATAGCCAATCTGCTACTCCCTGGGACTGGCATTTGGGACCTCTTGACTAGATGACTTTAAAGTTTCTTCATACCTCAAGAGCCTATGAAGTTGGGAAAGTGACAAGACAAATAGCAAAGTGTAAAAATAGAGTACCCTGGGAACAGTTTCTTTTCAGCTCAAAACCCATAGCATGGGTTGCTAATACTTTTATTGCAAAACTCAACTTCCTTTCCCTGCTTGACCTCTTTGGTTTAAACTGGTCACTTATGGTTCATCACGTGTTCTCCACCTTTTTTTTTGTGGGACAGAGGTGTGACACTCTTGTATGTCTCCCTGCATAATCTTTTCCTGCTCATTTAAAATATTTTTCATAGTATTATCTTAATATTTTCCTTATTTGGGGATACTTTCAAAAGTGTCTTCCAGGAATAACCTAAAGATAGAAAGAAGTCCTCCTAGCAAGATCTGGGTAATCAGCTCACATGGTTGTTGCAGATAGCTGCTAGTTGCTCAGGCTTTAGGAGTTAATTAACTAGACAGAATTAATTTTAACAGAAATATGTTCCTAGATTTTAGTTAAAGTATAGGGGAAGGATTACAGTAGTAAGTAAATGGGTTATGAAAAATACTGTTAAAAAGCCAGGAAAGCAAAAATAACATGACTTGGTCAGCTGATCAGAGATCAGAGCTAGGTTACTGCGGTGTGATACATCAGCCACTTTACTGGTAGCACTGCAGCATGACTGCAGAGATACAGATCATTCTATTATACTCTGCTCTATTAAAACCCCATCTAATAATTTTATTTGAACACATTCTAGGATGGACCACCAGTAAACTAGAGTGTCTCTTGAAAAGAGAAGACTGCAAGTTTCAGGATCTAGAAGTTATGCCATTTAAGGAATTGTTAAAAAGATTAGAAGTATTTTGCCTGGAGAAGAGAGTATTGATTGGAATTAAGTCACCGGATCTGAGTTTCTACATCTATGAAATAAAGTTGGTTAGACTAGATGGTTTCTGAAGTCTCTTTCAGTAATAATATTTAAAATTTAGAAAGTTGCCATGTAAACGAAGTGGACTTTTTTTTTTAGGTTTTGTGTTTTGGACATAGGTTTTTTCAGACCAATTCAGGGAGTAAAATACCTGAAAGTCATGGTGCTCTTGTAAAACAGAATGAAATACTGATATACTAAATTTTTTTCAATGTATTGTGTATTACTTTGTTTTACATTAGGTGGCATCTGCGCTAGATTTTAATAAAAATGACTGGTAGCAAGTGCTGAAAGTTACAATACATTGTAAGGAAAAGCTTAAAAATCAAGCATGTCTTTTTTTTCTTCTGTGAATTGAGAAATTCAATTTAGTAGCTTAATTTTAGAATCCAGTGTCCTAAAAATAAGAACAAGAGCCAATGGGGAAGAAAATTCAAGGAGACAGGTTTTATGGCTAAATATCTACAACTTATAATGGCATTCCTAATGGTTGCTCTCAGGTAGTAAACACAATTATTTTAGACATTCAATCAGAGATTTGGTGTGCACCTGTTACAAATGCAACAGAAAGAATTTTGTATGCAAAACCCCTTAATTAATGCTAAAATTTTGTCTGTTTTTTTGTGTATTAGGAGATAAAGGTTGGTTTGATTTAGACCAAAAGGGGGTGGTAAACAGCACTAGTAACAGGCTGACTCTCGAAGTCTGTGGCACAATTCATTGACTTGGACTTCTGATTTTTCACACACTATTGGTCCTATTTACAGACTTTTCCTTGAGCTTTGTATTTTTTTGATGGGAAATAATATTGCAATGCCCATTCTTTATAATTACTTTACATGCTCAAGTGATCATTTCCTGTAAGAACTTTGTGCTTTGTGGTAAAAACTCAACTCAGAAAGGTATTTTTCTTCTCACTCAGCAAGCTTATTTCCTGTTTCCTTCTCGTGTCCTTTGTTTTGTTTATAATAATCTGAATACTTTAGTTCAGTTTTTTTGTGTGACCAAAACCAGGAAAAGCCACAGTACTTAGGAACTGTGTCTTCTGACAATTTATGTTTAAATTGGACTTTTAGCTAATAGCTGTGAATTTAGCTACTTTGAACAGATTTCAGATTTTAGTGATAGATCATATTGTTTTCATAGAAGTGGTTTTGCAAAGTTCTGTGGATATTAACTCTTTCTAAAAGTTAATTATATTAACATAAGATTTTTAGTAGTAAACATTTATATTATTGACAAAATTTCTGTCATTAAAAAAAGGGAAAGTTAAACAAAATCTGATTGTCGTTGTCTGGCTGAATCTATTTGAATATCTCAATTAAGTCTCTTTGTAAAATAAAAAATATCCAAATAAGGATGCAACCAACTTTATATTTTATGAATAGAGACAGGATCTCACTATATTGCCCAGACTGGTCTTGAACTCCTAGCCTCCAGTGATCTTCCTGCCTTGGCCTCCCAAAATGCTGGGATTACAGACCTGAGCTACAATGCCCACCCAATGACTGATATATGTAATGCTTAAAGCTCGTTAATGGAAAAAGTGCTGTGTTCCATATAATTTCTAGGTAATATGACATAAATCTTGAACTGGTATATTATTGGTAGTATGTAGTATGTATACTGGTAGTATGTAAAGATATTATTGTAACTGCTTTACCGAGTACATACTGGTAAATTTTTGTAAATTATTTTAAACTTTCACCATTTATTTTAAGCCCCCAAACCTACCTCTGCCACCTCTCCTCTAGTAGATGACCTCTCTACCTTTTTTTACTTTTATTTTTGAACTGAGATCAAGGCCTTGAGAACTTGTTTGCCTCACATTTCCTCTTCTTTCTGGTTTGGAGGAGAGAGATATTCCTTTTTTTTTTTTTTTAACAAAACTGAACTCTTTTCCCTCTTTTCTTGTTCCTGTCTTCCCCAGTTAATACTTTTTCTTTTTTTTTTTGAGTAGGAGTCTTTTTTTTTGAGTTGTGCAGGCTGGAGTGCAGTGGCACACATGGCCACCAGAGCCTTAGCCCGCTGGGCTCAGGAGATCCTTCTGCCTTAGCCTTCCTAGAAGCTAGAACCACAGGGGCATGTAGTTAATACTCTTTAAAGAGGAATTTGTACTCACTACTTTTCCAGTCTCTTGCTCCCCTTTTCTTATTCCCATCATGTTACAGAATTGCCAGTCCAGTGATCATATTCACTGTCTAGCCCTTTTGCTTACTTTTCAAAAATGGACTGCATCCTTTTCTTGAAATTTCTGTTGCCCTAGGTAAATCTACTTTCTACTTTTCATCCTGTGATTTTTGACTCCTTGTCCTTTGTCTAGCCTTTAAACAGAGGCATTCCCCTAAAGATTTTGTTGTTGGTTGTCTTTAATAGCTCTTAACTAGTTCTCACTTTGTCTGTGCTTTATCCCTGAGACTTCAAATTACTTAGATTGAAAGTCGCTGATCTAGACTCTTCTAGTGATTTGACTTCCTTGGCTATCTGTGGTTGAGATGCTGTGATGGCTAATTTAATTTTTCAACTTGACTAGGCCATGGGGTGCCCAGACATCTGGCCTAACATTAGTCTTGCTATGTCTATGAGTGTGTTTCTGAGTCAGATTAACATTTGAATTGATAGACTAGGTAAAGCAGATTGCCCACCTATTATGGGGGGGGCTCAGTTAGTTGAAGGCCTGTGAATGTGGCTAAAATAAAGCCTTGAGTGCCACATAAGAAAAGTTTGTAAAGTCAGGCGCGGTGGCTCACGCCTATAATCCCAGCGCTTTGGGAGGCCCAGGTGAGAAGATTGCCTGAGCCCATGGGTTCGAGACCAGCCTGGGCAATTTGGTGAGACCTCATCTCTACAATAAATCACAAAAACTAACTGGGTGTGGTGGCATGCATCTGTCTTGCTATGCTACCCAGGCTGGTCTTGAACCTGTGGGCTCAAGTAATCTCAAGTAATCCTCCTGCATTAGCCTTCCAAAGTGCAGGAATTACAGGCATGAGAGACCTTGCCCAACCCACAATCTGTTTTTGAAGAACAGACTTCTTCGAGGAAAAATGGTAGTTGGATCAAGCAAAACATCAGGTTTTCTACAATTTTGCTCCCACAAAGGTCACAATGTTGTTTTTCAGGTTTTGGTTTTTTGAGATTTTTTTGAGAGAAGGATTGGTGTAGTGATTAAGCGTGTAACAGTGGAGCCAGGCTGCCTGGATTGAAATTTTAACTCTACCTTTATTAACTGTATAATCTTGTGAGTTAATTAACTTCTCTGTGTGTCATTTTTTCATCTGTAAAATGGGAATAATAATTGTACCCACCAAATAGAGCTTTTTGATAAATAAATATATAAATGAATGATTGAATGCCTATACATTTCTTACAGTGGAGCCTGACACATAGTAAATTCTCAGTTGTTATTTTTAAAATAATAGTAATAATTAGAAAAGGTTTATCAAATACTAATGAAAATTGCTTCTACTCTCTTTAAAAGGTTATTGAAGGAACTTCATAGTTTCTTATTTTTAAAAATTATGATTTCTATGGTAAATTCACTGTTCTATGTAAGTGAATTTTAACTTGTTTTTGGAGGGAACAAAAATTTAACAAATTGAACTAATGATTGAGTGCTATCTAAATGTATATAAAATTCTTCAAAAATATAAAATTCAACAAAATGTTACAGGTGTAAGATACATATAATACAAATATATGCAACAGAATGCAATACTATGATGTTTGGTTCAGACTAAGCACTTAGTGTTAGAGGGAAGAATTGCTTCATGAGCAATCATGAAGGGCGTTATAGATGAAGTGGCATCCAGTTGGGCCTTTAAAAATTAATAGGATTTTGACGCATGTTTTGAAGGCAGGTTAAGAGGAAGACATTTTAGGCAAAGAGAAGGTTCAGAAGCAGGATAGCTTGATTTGTGTTTTATAGGAACAGGATATGATTCAAACTAACTGGAACAGAGAAATGTTTTGGTAAGTTCTGGGAAATAAGATTGAATTACACTGTGGCAGACTTGGAGTATAAAACCAGAGGATTTGCTAGGAAATATCCAATCCCATTCTTTAGAGTAGTATAGGCTGTTTGCTACAGTGCTTGTTTCTGTAACACAAATTAATTGATATGTGGATGATAACTATGTGATTGATGTCAGTATAATGGCAAAGATAGCATTAGTTTAGACAAGATCTTTCCCAGCATATTAACATTTGGAACAATCAAGAAAAAAGTTTTTCATGCTTTAAGAAAAAGCTTTAGCACTATATGAAAATGTTAAGAAAAACACTGAAAATCCTGCAGAATTGTCTTTTTATGAAAATGAGTGCCTTCAAGAGCAGTTCTACATTCCACAGTATTAAGCTATGTGGTGAAACAGCAAGTGCGGGCAAAGAGGCTGCAAAGAGATGTCTCTTTTAATTACGAACTTTTTTTGTTTGTTTGGTAAAGAAGTATGCATTCAAAAGCCCCAGAATTTCAGGCTTCAAAAGGAAATAATACTAGGTGCAAATGTGAGCAAATATTTAATCGTGCTAATATGTTTTATAAGGACTTGCTGTTGTTTTATTTAGGGCTTTGATTGTAGAGTTACATTGATTTTTAAAAAATAATTAATTAATTTAATTTATTTATTTGTTTATTTTTTGAATGGGAGTCTCACTCTGTCGCCCAGACTGGAGTGACATGGTACACTCATTGCCACCCTAACATTGACCTGCTGGACTCCGTCAATCCTTCCACCTCAGCCTTTCAAGCAGCCGGAACTACAGGCATGCGCTACCATGCCTGGGTAATTTTAAAAATTTTTTATTTATTTTTATTTTTTATTTTTTTTGAGTTGGAGTCTCACTGTCGCCCAGACTGGAGTGCAGTGCTGCTG
>NW_007253572.1:785313-804209 GCF_000164805.1 Carlito syrichta | reverse complement strand
CCCGGCCACTGCAGCCTCAACCTGCTGGGCTCCGGCGATTCTTCTGCCTCAGCCTTCCGAATAGCCGGAATTACAGGCATGCGCTACCACGCCTGGCTGATTTTTTTGATTTATTGTAGAGATGAGGTCTCGCCAAGTTGCTCAGGCGGGTCTCGAACCCACAGGCTCAGGCAGTCCACTCACCTCAGCCTCCCAAAGGCACGGGATTACAGGCTGAGCCACTGAGCCCAGCCCGGCTAATTTTTGATTTATTGTAGAGATGAGGTCTCACCAAGTTGCCTGGGCTGGTTTTGAACCCAAGGGCTCAGTCAATCCACTCGCCTCAGCCTCCCAAAGTGCTGGGATTATGGACTGAGCCACCGAGCCTGGCCAATTTTATTTATTTATTTACAGAGACAGAGTCTTGCTATTCGTTGCCCAGGCTGATCTTGAATTCCTGGATTCAAGTGATTCTCCTGCCTCAGCCTCTCAATGGGCTGTTAGTAGAGACGTGAGCCACTGCACCTAGCAAAAAAGGTTTTTGGGGTTTTTTTTGAGACGGCATTTCATTATGTTGCACAGGCTGGTCTCAAACTCCTGGGCTCAAGTGATCCTCCCGTCTTAGCCTCCTGAGTACCTAGAACCACGAGTGTACACCATCACACCTGGCTACATTGATTTTTGATATTCTGTCTTAACTCTTTTTTTCCCAGGAGACTTGTTATTTTTTGTTATTTTTAGAACAGGTATATCACATTCTAGCAGACAGGACTTGACACATTTTAAACGAAAGAAACTCAAAAAATTGTCCTAAATTTTCAGTTTAATTTTCTGACACACAATCTTCTTATGTGTCATGGTTGTTGAAATCTGTTATAACTCTTGAAGTGTATACACTATGTTCTCATACATTTTTGAATTGATATTGTTCAAATTTTAATTTTAAAGGAAATTTACATTTGAAATTTGTACAAAATCAAATATTTTTACATAGTGTGTCAGAACACCTCTATATGGACTCTGCTGTTTGGCTATGCTTTAGTGGTGAACTGACCTCACTAAATGTTGCAAACAAATTTTGACCAGGTGTAAACTTAACTTCTGAGGAACTGTCAGAATATCTATAAGTTTATTAACTTAGGAAATGCCCATTCACTCCAAAAACTAATTCTCTTATGTAAAAAGAACCCACTGCTTTCTGGAATTTGGGGCCTTAGTTGAATATATAGAGTTCCTGGCTTATTAGAGGAATCCCAAATGAACTTGATCTCTTTATTTTCTTAAAACAGAAGGTAGGGCAACCCCTTCGGGTCCCCTCCCCTCCCTTTTTTTATCCTCTCAATAAATCCTGCTTTCTAAAACAAAACAAAACAAAACAAAAGCCAGAGGGTAATCCTTTAATTTTAATTAACTATGCACTTTCTGAAGTGTTCATTTTGGGAGTGTTTTGAAGGGAAAGGTCTTCAGCATTCCATTCTTACTGATCAAGACAGCCCGTTTCTACTTTTGAGCAAGTTAAACCTTTGAACTTCAAATAAGGTTTAGCTGACATTACATTTACAAAGTTAGAAATCCATAGTTTAAAAATTTGTTACTGATATGATTTATTTTGCCTTTATAGCTTTGTACATGTTTTTATGAAAATGTGTTTGTGTTATGCTGATATGTAGCATTTTGGAGATGTTTTACTTTTAAAATGAAAATACTTTTTAATTACAGAAAGACCCAAATTGGACCAGTGGTTTGTCAGCTGGAAGTTCTCTTCTACAAGAAATTGAAATACAGAATGAGGAAGTGACAGCTTTTTGTCAATCCATTGCAAAGTAAGGATTAATTAATTTTTTAAATTAATGCTCATTAAAACGTTAACTTGAAAACCAGCCTAGTGCTAATAAATCTCAAAATTCAAAAATTTTGATTATTTTCATGTGTGTAAGATTTAAAGTCAGACAACCTATAGTTGAATCTCATATCTCTACCTGTTAGGAATTCTGATAGTCTAGGAACTGGTGAAAATATGACTTACATATTTGCTTCAGAGAGACTTAATTTTTTTTGAGTCTCACTTTGTCACCCAGTCTGGAGTGCAGTGGCATACTCACAGCCACCGTAGCTCAGACCATCCTTCTGCCTCAGCCTTCCAAGTAGCTGAAACTATAGGCATGTACCACCATGCCCGGCTCATTTTTTGATTTATTGTAGAGATGAGGTCTCACCAAGTTACCCAGGCTGGTCTCGAACCCATGGGCTCAGGCAGTCCTCTCAGCTCGGCCTTCCAAAGTGCTGAGATTATAGGCGTGAGCCCACTGCACCTGGCAGAGAGACTTAATTTTGCTATAAACCTTCTAGTATTCAAATACTGTCCTACTTATTTAAGAGGTGATATCGTAACAGGTATCATTAGAAGAGCACATGCGTTGTCTGAAGATTAGAAAAATGCATTTAAAAAATATTCTCTCAATCTTAAATGTGTCTAATATTCGTTATAGATAATGAAACTGAGACTCAGAGAAGTAACGTAAGAAAGTTTACCTGGCTAGTCAGTAACATCAATAACAGAACCAGGTCTCCTTTACCTTTGGTTAAGTGTGTTTTCAGCTCTGTAATTGTTAGGACTTCTGTTATGAGTGCTAGAAACCCGCCTTGAACTTAAATCAGGAAGTATTATGTATTGATTCATAAACCCAGATAACAGAAAGAGGGGAGGTAGGGCAGAGTTTAATAGCAGCACAATCCAGGACTTCACATACTGTAAATCATCTCTCCACCCTTCGATTCTCCTTTCCTTTCCTCCTTCCTCACTTCTTCCTCTGTCTTTCCTCGGTGCAGGTTAGCTTCATTTTCTTCTGCTGCAGATGGGGCTTTTAAGACTGGAAATAATAGCCACTGGTATCATAGACTTCTATATTCTGGTGGTCTCACTAGCAGAGGAAAAGGAGTCCTTTTAGCCAGCCAGATAGAAAAATCCCATAGAAGAAAAGAGTGGGACAACATCATGGCCAAGGGGATGAGATCTATTATCTAAAGTAGAAGTAGATCGCCATTGGGAGATTTTTTTTTGAACTCAACATTTTACTCAGTGTTGTCTACTTTAAGTATAGTCTGACTTGGGATTCCAGATTATTTTGGAGTGTATACATTATTTTAATGTTAAAGGACTTATTAATATTTAACCAGATTTTCTCAACCATTGGAAATATTTTATTAAAATTCTGTCTTCCTTTATGTTACCTTTTAAGCAACATTTCTTTTCTTCCAAATATCAGTAGAATCTGTTTTCTTCTTGGCAAAGGTTACTCCCTCACTGGATTTTTTGACTTATATTTTTAAGGAGGCATTTAAAATAGAAGAGACATTTAGGTGACTTAACATGAAAATTGCATGTATAAGGAATTACATTTGCTTTTTTGCCATTATATTATTATGTGTATGTGGCTAATAGTTTGGAAATAATATTTTACCTTAATGGTTTAGCAATAATCTGTTATGTATTTAGCTGTTTCTTTTCATTTTCTCCCCAGACAAGCCCTGAATATTTTCTTTTAGGCTATGTTATCTACTACATTTTCTTTAGGCTATGTTATCTACTATATTTAAGCTTTGCAAACTGAGAATTTAGGCTCTCTGATCTGCCTTTTTTTTGAATCTTGGAGCTATTTACACAAACTCTGCCATTAATTGAAAATGGTTATTTAAACACACACACACACACACACACACACACACACACACACACACGTACACACGTAATATGAAACCTCAAATGAACTAGAGATAGAATAAGTTCTTTTTGTAATTTTATTTCCATTAGTAGACTATGATTGCAACAAATATTTATCAGAGCAATAAGAAGCAGAGGTGTTTTTGAAGTCATATCCTGGGAACTTTTGTTCCCCTGTGGCCATGTAGATTGGGGTCAGGAGATGTCCTTTGAAAAAATTAGTGGTTCTGTTTTTTTCTAGGATGCCTATTTTTGTGTTGGATGTTTAAAATAAGTATTTATGCTATTAGATAACTAGTTCTTTACTTCTTGAAATCTCCTAAAATTATTTAATCATTTTAATTTGGCTATGAAATTAGTGTCAAGCTGTCAGAATGGTATTTGCTTATAGTTAAGATTACTGAATAACAGAATTCAGTGCCAGTTGTAGGCCTCGCTTTTTGTTGTTATTGTTGGTTTTCATCTGTGAATTTAAAGAGTTGGACTAGCGATCTCAATAATATCTTTCAGTTTGAAGTTATGTAATACAATTGATTCAAAACTACTTTTCATTATTACTGCATTTTTTGTTTTTATTTCTTGTTTTTTTCCTTTCATGTTTATAATGATTGACAAAGCTTGCTATGTATACTAGTTATAGATCCAGAGAAAGTTCTTTATAAGAATGGTTAAATAAGTCGGGCTCGGTGGCTCAGCCTGTAATCCCGTGCCTTTGGGAGGCTGAGGTGAGTGGATTGCCTGAGCCTGCGGGTTCGGGATCTGCCTGGGTGGCGAGACCTCATCTCTACAATAAATCAAAAAATCAGTCGGGCGTGGTAGCGCATGCCTGTAATTCTGGCTATTCGGAAGGCTGAGATGAAAGGATCACCGGAGCCCAGCAGGTCGAGGCTGCAGTGGTCGGGAGCAGCCACTGCACTCCAGTCTGGGCGACAGAGTGAGACTCCAACTCAAAAAAAAAAAGAATGTTAAATAGTAAATATTTCTTAAAAAAAAAAAATGTTAAGTACTAGTAGAATTTACTTCTGCTTCATTTGCAGTTTTTTGAGTAAAGATGAGAAACCACACTCTACACCTGTCTTTGTGAGCAGCTTTCCTAGTCCCTTTTCTTCATATATTCCTTGAATCTAATGTTTATTGCCTACAGTGGTATCTTTCCTCGAGGACTTTCTATATGTTTCAGACTTCATCTCTGCATTTGGTTAGTTTTATTCTCAACAGTGCTGACTGTACCAACAACACTAAAGTGGTGTTGATTCAATTAAAACCCTTTAAAGCCCTCATTTTTTGTCTCCTCCTGTTTTTATTTCTGAGTTTACATGATCTGGCTATCTGTGCAGATTTTAGTTTGAGCACACGGCAGGAAAATAAACCATAAAGAATTTTAGTTTCTGCATAGAGATAATAAATTTCATGAGCTGTAGCACCCCACTAAACACACAAAGCCTTTTTTTACATTTTAAAGATGTGGGATACAATTCAAGATTAGGTATGTAAGTGGTCGTCGTACAGGTAAGGTTTGGGCTTCTCTTTGGTAATTTTTTTTTGTTTTTCCGAGTTGGAGTCTCACTCTGTTGCCAAGGCTGGAGTACAGTGGCACACTCATAGTCACTGCATGCAGCCTTGATCTGCTAGGCTCAGGTGATCCTTCTGCTTCAGCCTTCCAAGTAGCTAGAACTATAGGTGTGCACCACCATGCCCAGTTAATTTTAAAAAAAGTTTATTGTAGAGATGAGGGCTCACCAAGTTACCAGGGACTCAGGCAATCCTCTCGTCTCTGCCTCCCAAAGTGCTGGAATTATAGGTGTGAGTCACCATATTCAGATGACAAAGCCTTTTCTTTGGGTTATAGGAAAATGGAAATTTTTGAGAAAATAGAAATTGGAGTTTTAAAGATATATTATTTATAGGTAGCCTCTTAAGAATATGAAGCTATAATGTGTGGTTTAGGGTATCCATAAAAGTACCTTATCCGTTCTATTATATTTAAAGTAGATAATTTACTCAGACAGCAGTTATTCATTTAATACTTTTTTTTTTTTTGAGTTGGAATCTCACCACCCTGTCACCCAGACTGGAGTGTGGGGGCCGCTCCCGGCCAGTGCCGCCTCGACCTGCTGGGCTCCGGCAATCCTTTCGCTTCAGCCTTCCAAGTAGCTGGAACTACAAGCGCACACTACCACGCCTGGCTAAGTTTTTGATTTATTATAGAGATGAGGTCTCGCCAAGTTGCCCAGGCAGGTCTCGAACCCGCGGGCTCAGGCAATCCACTCACCTCAGCCTCTCAAAGCGTGGGATCATTTAATAATTTAATTTGATCTGTATGTTTAAAAGTTTAGTTACAAAAAAAAAAGCCAAAAAAACACCCCAACTATAAGGAAACTATTATATGCTGGGTATTTTGTGTGTGTGTGTGTGTTTTGTAAACTTTTTTTTTTTTTTTGAGTCGAATACTCACTCTGTTGCCCAGAGTGTGCAGTGACACACTCATGGCTACTGTAGCCTTGACTTGCTGGGCTTAGGTGATCCTTCTGCCTCAGCCTTTCTAGTAGCTGGAACTACAGGTGTGCACTGCCATGCCTGGCTAAGTTTTTAGGGTTGTCTCACCAAGTTGCCCAGGCTGGTCTGGAGCCTCTGGGCTCAGATAATCCTCTCACCTCTGCCTCTCAAGGTGCTGGGATGACAGGTGTAACCCATTGTCCCCAGCAGCATTCACATTGTTATGTAAAATAAGGGATTCATTTTAAAAAAGGGAAATAGGCAGTTTCTTTCACCCATGCTAGCTCTGGCATGTCACCCTTTTTCTCTTTCTAATAAACTTTGTTTTAAAACTTAAAAAGAAGCTGGGCTCGGTGGCTCAGCCTGTAATCCCGCGCTTTGGGAGGCTGAGGTGAGTGGATTGCCTGAGCCCGCGGATTCGAGACCCGCCTGGGAAACTTGGCGAGACCTCATCTCTACAATAAATCAAAAAATCAGCCGGGCGTGGTAGCGCATGCCTGTAATTCCAGCTACTTGGAAGGCTGAGGTGGAAGAATCGCCGGAGCCCAGCAGGTAGAGGCTGCGGTGACCGGGAGCGGCCACTGCACTCCAGTCTGGTGACAGAGTGAGACTCCAACTCAAAAAAACAAACACGAGAAAAAAAAAAAGTGAAATGATGGGAGTTTTTTTGTTTGTTTTTTCCTCCGACAAAGCTAAATTCATTGAATATAACTTTATTTATTTATTTTTTTGAGTTGGAGCCTCACTCTGTCGCCCAGACTGAATTGCAGTGGAATGCTCACAGCCACCGCAACCTTGACCTTCTAGGCTCAGGTGATCCTTCTGCCTCAGCAGTAGCAGGAAATACAGGTGCATGCCACCATGCCTGGCCAATTTTTTGTTTTATTGTAGAGACGAGGTCTCACCAAGTTGCCCAAGCTGGTCTCAAACCCCTGAACTTAGGCAATCCTCTTACTGCTACCTCCTAAAGTACTGGGATTTTAGGCGTGAGCCACCGTGCCTGGCCTTGAATGTAACTTTTATCACCAGATTTTTTGTCTAGTAAATGCCTGTTTTCTGAGTCATCGTCAGGAATTTCTATTTTTGCTTCTATCTTTGAAAATTGAAGGCTTGCTTAGATGTAGATAAAATTCTCTACTATTTCATTCATTAATTTCATGATTTGATGGTGCCATCTATCTTGGTCCATTTGTGTTGCTACAAAGGAATATATGAAACTAGGTGATGTATAAAGAAAAATTTATTTATTTATTTTTGAGTCGGAGTCTCACTCTGTTGCCCAGACTGGAGTGCAGTGGCACGCTCCTGGCCACTGCAGCCTTGCCCTGCTGGGTGCAGGCAATCCTTCCACCTCAGTCTTCCAAGTAGCTGGAACTACAGGCATGTACTACCACGCCCGGCTAATTTTTGATTTATTGTAGAGACGAGGTCTCACCAAGTTGCCCCGGAGGGTCTCGAACCTGTGGGCTCAGGCAATCCACTCGCCTCGGCCTACCAAAGTGCTGGGATTACAGGCAGAGCCACCGAGCCCGACCAAAAAATTTATTTTTAATATTGAATCCTTTGTGTCAGTTAAGATCTCAGTGCAGAAAACAGATTTATTCATTCGCTAATTCATTTATTTGACAAGAAGCTTTTAGCGTTAGGCACTGTTGTAAGTGCTTTATAAACTCAATTCAGATAAATCTCACAGCAACCCTATGAGGTAAGGAGTAGTATTGTCCTTGGTTTATAGAAGAAGAAGCTGAAGGAACAAGGAAATTCAATAACTTGCCTAAGGTCACACAACTAACGAGTAGTAGAATGAGGATTCAAGCTAAGTTAGTCTGACTCCAGAAGGCTGTGTACTCACTGTTACATTTGCTGCCTCTCTAGAACCCGTCAACTCAGACTGTTTTCTTTTACTTCTATGATTGGATTATATTAATCTCTACAGAAGCAAATACACAGTACTTCCAGGATTCATTTCATTTATAGCCCTATGAAAAGCAGATCGGAGAACCAACACTTATCTTCCAATCGTCAGAACAAAGTCAATTAAAGGGAAGCCTCCAAGTTTAAAGAAGTCATCAGATTTCCTTTGTCTTCTTATAATAGCAGTGCTGTCTGGAAACAAGCCATACCCCATGTTCATGTATTTAATTTTGAATTGTGTTGCTGCTAAGAATACTTTCACATTTAGTTCGTCCAGTTCCTTAAATTTTAGAAATCACTTTTGAAAAATAAAGGCCTTGTAGCACTGTAAAAACCCATCCATGGTCTATGTTTTTTCCATCGTCTAGAAACCAGAAACATTATTTATAGGAAAATAATCCTTAGAAAAAAAATATTTTTTGTAAGCAAACTTTTTATCCCTCTGGCCATTACAGTTTTAAGGCTACATTGCCTATATTGTCAGCTATTCATTTAAAACATACTATTTTGTGTAACTGTACTGTGTGGCAAAAGAATTTGAAGCAGAGAATCTCATTTAATGCCAGTACGTGCTTGGATAATGTTTGATAGTGTTACCAAAGATACCTGGCAATAGTTCATCTCTTCTTTTCCTTGGATTTATTTTATTAAAAGACAAATGTATTTGGAGTTTCAACTTTGGTTCATTCATTGCAGTTCTCATGCACTGCTTTAGAGTTGGACAAACACACAGAATTGAGTGGCGGTAAACCTGTTCAGAGCTTTGTTCAGAGCTCTCAAATGCAGCTTTTTTAAAAAAATTAATTTCTTCTTTCTTGTGAACAGATTGAAGACCAAATTTCCATATACCAATCACTTCACAAATCCAGGCTATTTGTTAAGCCCAGTCACAGTGCAAAGAAACATCTGTGGAGAAAATGCCAGTGTGAAGGTCTCCATTGAAATTGAAGGATTTCAACTACCAGTTACTTTTACATGCGATGGTAAGTTTGCACTTCCCCAAGCTTTTGTTTTGCTGTTAGGAGGTAATGTTTAAAATATCATTGTTAGCATTCTTTTAATAAACTAACATTATGTTATTATGTTATGAATTCATATGGATGGTTTTCTGGTTAGAACTAGTTGGGAATCAAGTTACCTTTATAACTATATACGTCTCTGAAAAGTGCTGAATAACTTTTATTAATCAGTGGTTCTTGGCTAAGGCCTAAAAGCATTCAATAGAAAAGCTAATTACAGTCTGATTGTTTATTTTTTAAAAAATTTCATGGCAAGAAGAATGCTTGTTTATAAAGAGCTGTCTTCGTGACCCGCCTGGGCAACTTGGTGAGATCTTATCTCTACAATAAATCAAAAATTAGCCGGGTGTGGTAGTGCGTACCTGTAGTTCCAGTTACTTGGAAGGCTGAGGCGCAAGGATCACCAGAGCCCAGCAGGTTAAGGCTGCAGTGGCCGGGGGCGGCCACTGCACTCCAGTCTGGGTAACAGAGTGAGACTCCAACTAATAAATAAATAAATAGCTGTCAATTAAGTGGAAATTCCAGGTATCTTCCTAAGCTTTTCTAAGGAGGAGATAATTCTCTTTGGCTTCATTCTCCCTTCTGAACTTGGCATGAATATTTTCTCTAGAGATGTGTCCCCTGTAGGGAATTTTTTGTTGTAGTTTTTAAAACTTTTATCTTCTTGCAGCGTCTATTGCATTTCATAATGTATATTATTTTAATGAGATTCCAACAGTGAAATAAGATCCTATATTTCTACAGTGCTTTGGCCTAAGAATTAAGCTATTTTGTTCTTCAATGGTTTTGACTAGGAATGTGTCCAATATTTGGATACATTCTTTCTAGCTTTGTACTTTTGAAAGCCCTTTGGAAAAAATCGGAATCTGAAACAGAAAAATGTTAGACAACTGTAGCAATCTTTTTTTTTAATTTCTAAAGGAAAAGTTATTATTATTATTATTATTATTATTATTATTGTTTTTTTGAGTTGGAGTCTCACTCTGTCACCCAGACTGGAGTGCAGTGGCTGCTCCCGGCCACCGCAGCCTCGACCTGCTGGGCTCTGGCGATCCTTCCGCCTCAGCCTTCCAAGTAGCTGGAACTATAGGTGTGTGCTACCACGCCCGGCTTATTTTTGATTTATTGTATTTTTGATTTATTGTAGAAATGAGGTCTTGCCAAGTTGCCCAGGCGGGTCTTGAACCTGCGGGCTCAGGCAGTCCACTCACCTCAGCCTCCCAAAGCGCTGGGATTACAGACTGAGCCATCGAGCCTGGCTAAAAGTTATTATTTTTAAACATACCTTAAATTTTGACTTGGGGAATCATTTAAATCTAAGTATGTAAGAATTAATTCTGAAACTGAACAAAAAAGCCAGTAGGCACTTTGTTTGAAATAAGCATGACTAGGAATTGATAGCAAATGTTTTAATTAGTATCAAAGTTTGATTTACTGCATAAAAACTAACTAATCTCAAAGTATTTCAAATGTCTATTGTTTTGTTATTCATAAAGGGGCACATTTACAGTGTACATCTCTGTTAGGAAATGTAACCATAATATGGTTGAAGTGGTTTGTGTGTTCAAGTTATAACTGTCACCACATATTTGACTGTTCAGAAATGTAGCTATTATATTAGTTGGAGGTTATTAGATAGAGACCTTTTCTGCCACGCTGTTAATTTCCATGTAGTTAGAGTATAATCACTGTCTTTTTAAAATTGAACCTCAGTATGGCAATAGGTTACTTTAAAAGCTTTGTTTTTTAATGTGTTGTAATCTTAGTTTCTGGATTTTGCCAAATTGATAATTAAACAATATTGACTACCTACTATATTTTTAATAGCATTTAAAATGGTGATTCTTGGCTGAGTGCAAGGGCTCACACCTGTAATCCCAGCACTTTGGGAGGCCAAGTTGGGAGGATTGCTTGAGCCCAAGAGTTTGAGACCAGCCTAGGCAGCATAGCGAGACCTCATCTCTACAAAAATTTTTTAAAAAATTAACCTGGCATGGTGGTGCATGCCTATCGTCCCAGATATTCAGAAGACTGAGATGGAAGGACTGCCTAACAGTGAGCTGCAGTCATGCCACTGCACTCTGGCATGGATGACAGAGTGAGTCCTTGATTCCAAAAAAAAAAAAGGTGATTCTTTTTCTTTTCTTTTTTCAGACAGGGTCTTGCTCTGTTGTTCAAGCTGGAGTGCAGTGGCACAATCACAGTTCACTGCAGCTTTAATCTCCTGGCTCAAGCAGTTTTCTCTAGGACTACAGGTGTGCACTGCCGTACCTGACTTTCTTTTTTTTTGGTAGAGGTGAGGTCTGACTGTATTACCCAGGGCAGGTCTCAAACTCCTGACCACAAGAGATTTTTCCCGCCTAGGCCTCCCAAAGAGCTGGAATTACATGTGTGAGCTACTGCATCCAGCCTCTTTTTCTTATTTTGTTTTAAATCATTGTTTACTAGATCCTGCTAAATGTCATCCATAGGGGATCGGGTATAGTACCTCTCTTGAATACCAGAATCCAAGGATGTTCAAATTCCTGATATAAAAAGCATAGTATTTGCATATAACCTATGCACATCCTCCCATATACTTTTTTTATTTTCAATTTTTATGGGTACATATTAGGTGTAGTATATTTATGGGGTACACATATTTTGCTAGAGGCATACAATGTGTAATGCTTCTCTCTATATACTTTAATCTCTGGATTACTTATAATACTTAACATAATGTAAATGCTGTGTAAATAGTTGGTATACTGTCTTGTTTAAGGAATAACGACATGGGAAAAGGTATGTACATGTGCAGTGCAGATGCATTTGTTTTCTTTTCAAATATTTTTGATTCATGGTTAATAAAGCCACATGCAGAGCCCATGGATATAGAGGGCCAACTGTATTAGGTTAAATAAAACATATTATTAAAATTAGTTTTGACAGGCTCAGTGGCTCAGCCTATAATCCCAGTACTTTGGGAGGCCAGGGCAAGTGAGTGGATTGCCTGAGCCCGTGGGTTCGAGACCCACCTGGGCAACTTGGCGAGACCTCGTCTCTACAATAAATCAGCAATTAACTGGGAATGGAAGCACGCTCCTATAGTTCAGCTACTTGGAAGACTGAGGCGAAAGGATCACCGGAGCCCAACAGGTTGAGGCTGCGGTGGCCAGGAGTGTGCCACTGCACTCCAGTCTGGGCAACAGAGTGAGACTCCAACTTAAATAAATAAATAAAATTAGTTTCACCTCTTTACTTTTATTTTTTATAATGTGGCTACTAGCAAATTTTTAGCTATATATATGATATATATGGTGTACATTTGTGGCTTGCATTATATTTCTATTGTACACTGCTGTCTTAGATTATAAGTAATATGATCTTGAGTAAGTGTATGTTTAGAGGAAAATAAGTAAAGTAAAAATGATGACTACCTCTTTTACAGTGAGTTCTACTGTAGAAATCATTATAATGCAAGCCCTTTGCTGGGTACATGATGACTTGAATCAAGTAGATGTTGGCAGCTATGTTCTGAAAGTTTGTGGTCAAGAGGAAGTGCTACAGAAGTAAGTTTATTCATTGAACTACTGAGCAACATCCTTGGAAATTTCCTTTGTAATAGTTTAAACTAGAAATTTAGAAAGTTAAGTTTATAATACAAAAATACATTGGGTCCTATTGGATTTGTTGGATCAATGAACTTGTATTAAGTTATATTGTCTCAGATGTCTTATCTAAGACGGTGGGATTTCAGAGATAAGTAAGGTGGTATTCCCTTAAGAAACTTACAGTCTTATATGGGAAGAATAGTGGTCATTGGTTAATAAGTAATATATTGATTTTTTTCCTTTCTGTAGAAAGTGTATAGTCCCCTTATTATAAACTCCATTTCCTTTTGCAGCATGCACTGTTACCTTTTTGCACAGTAGTCAGCTGTGATTTCTTTTTAGTTGCCTGAAATAATCACTATATGAATCTTTTTCTTAACCAAGTACTTAATTATATCTAGTATTTAGTTTAGTTGTTGAATAGATGTGTATTCTCCTAAGCCACTAGAAATGCCCTGTCCTTATTTTTCTTCTTCATCTTTGCCGTTCTCTTCTTTCTCTTTCACTTTCACTTCTCTTTCACTTTCTCTTTCACTCTTATCTCTCTGTTTAAGTGCTCACACTTGGTTAAAAAACTATCTCTATATTTTACCATCCTCTTCAATTCCTGATGCAGATGCAATTTATGTTTACCTTCACCTTTATAATTGCTAATTTGAGTAGAATAACAGTGAATAATTAATATATTTTAACAGTAATCATTGCCTTGGAAGTCATGAACATATTCAAAACTGTCGAAAATGGGACACAGAGATTAGACTACAACTCTTGACCTTCAGTGCAATGTGCCAAAATCTGGCCCGAGCAGTAAGTGTGTCCTTTATAACTGGATTGCATTTGGTTGAATCTGAATAATTCTGCTGGCTCACCAATTTTCAAATTGTGTATTTTCTAAGATTTGTGATTTGAGTGGGTGATGAACTCATTATCCTCAACAGGAGTTTTTTAGTAGTTGGGGGTAGATTTTCAATCATAGAGGTTTTGGTAGCATACTCATCAAAGGTGGAGGTATATTTGAAAATCAAAATAGAGAAATTAAACATTTGATTTGTATTAGTTTTTCACAAGAATGAAAATGTCAGGGTCTATCAAGGAGAAATAAGGAAGAAGGAAAGATTTTGAATACTAAATGTGAGTTGGGGGGAAAAGATCCATATTGACCTTTGTACCAAACTGAGAAAAATAAGTTATTTTTCACAAAACGAAAACTAATTCCTGTTTTAAAAGTTTAGTACTACAGCAGTTGGGTGCTCCTTACAAAAATATGTTTAAGGCCAGGCATGGTGGCACATGCCTGTAATTCCAGCACTTTTGGTGGCCAAGACAGGAGGACTGCTTGAACCCATGAGTTCAAGACCAACCTGGGCAACATAGCACAAACCTTGTGTCTACAAAAATTAAAAAATTTAGCTGGGCTCAGTGGCTCAGCCTGTAATCTCGCGCTTTAGGAGGCTGAGGTGAGGGGATTGCCTGAGCCCCCGAGTTCGAGACCCGCCTGGGCAACTTGGTGAGACCTCATCTCTACAATAAATCAAAAAATTAGCCGGGCTTGGTGGCTCAGCCTGTAATCCCACACCTTTGGGAAGGTGAGTGGATGGCCTGAGCCCACGGGTTCGAGACCCGCCTGGGTAGGCAAGACCTCATTTCTACAATAAATCAAAAAATCAGCCGGGCGTGGTAGCGCATGCCTATAATTCTGGCTACTTGGAAGGCTGAGGCGGAAGGATCGCCGGAGCCCAGCAGGTCGAGGCTGCGGTGACCGGGAGCGGCCACTGCACTCCAGTCTGGGTGACAGAGTGAGACTCTAACGCAATAAATAAATAAATAAGTAAAATAAAATAAAAAAATTAGCCGATCATGGTGGCATGTACCTGGAGTTCCAGCTACTCAGGAGGCTAAAGCAGAAGGATTGTCTGAGCCCAAAAGGTTGATGCTGTGGTGAGCAGTGATCATGCCACTGCCTTCTAGCCTGGGTGACAGAGTGAGACCCCGATTCAAAAAAAAAAGTTCAGTAATTTCTTTTGAGATTAAAGCAGATTAGAATGTGAGATAATTTAGCCTTTTTGGATTACTATATAAACCTTTGTATTTATAAGGTAATTTTTAATCTCTAAAGATAATGATTCTTCATTTTGTAGAATTTTGGATGGAAAAAACCAGTCATTTCTACTTTTTTTCTTTTCTTTTCTTGGATTTTGCTTCTATGTTAGGTAGACTTTATTTCAATTGCGTGGAAACTGTTTCACAAAATTTATTACATTTTGGTGTCATTGGTATCTTCAGTTTCCTTTTATTTTTGAGTTGGAGTCTCACTCCGTTGCTCAGGTTGGAGTACAGTGGCACACTCAGGGCTGCCCCGGCGTCACCCACTGGGTTCAGGCAATCCTTCCACCACAACTTTCCAAGTAGCCAAAAATACAGGCGCGCACTATCATGTCTGGCTAATTTTCTGGACTTATTATAGAGATGAGGTCTTGCCAAGTTGCCCAGGCTGGTCTCGAACCTGTGGGCTCAGGCAGTCCTCTCACCTCAGCCTCCCAAAATGCTGGGATTACAGTCTTGAGCCACCGTGTCCGGCCAACTTCAGTTTCTTAAGGGATGATGTTCTTGACTACATTTGCATAATATGAACTCATGGTAGAAGAGACCAGCACCCTGATTATTAGGGAGAGTGAGAGAAAAATTGATTATCTTTAGAAAAAAATAGTACAGAAATTCAAATGATCTCTTCCCTATCTGATCTTCACCTCACATTTCTTTAAAAGTGTTTTTAGCTATCTATTCTCTATATTTAGGACAGATGTAGTTTTTGCTTTAGGAGCTATTTATATAACAGAAACTAGACTTAAAAAGCATGTATAGCTGGGCGCTGTGGCTCACACCTGTAATCCAAGCACTTTGGGAGGCAGAGGTGAGAGGCTTACCTGAGTCCAGGGTTTCAATACCAGTCTGGGCAATTTGGTGAGACCTCATCTCTTCATTAAATCAAAAAATTAGCTTGGCATGGTGGCACATGCCTATAGTTCCAACTACTTGAAAGGCTGAGGCAGAAGGATCACCTGAGCCCAGCAAGCCACGGCTGCAATAACTGTGAGCATGTTATTGCATTCCAGCCTGGGCAACAGAGTGAGACTCCAACTCAAAAAAACAACGATAAAAGCATCTATGTTTTCCATAAAAAAATTTTTTTTATATTGACTTTTTTCTGATTCAATTATAAATAATATTTAATTCTGATAGCATTTTATTGTCAGTTTAAAAAAATCACTCTAGTTCACTCTAATTTCAAGATTTAATTATGTACTTAACCATATGTAATTTGACAATAGAAAGACCAGAGAGTGGATTTGATTTTGTGTGTGTGTGTATGTGTTTGTTTAGGCAGAAGATGATGAAACACCTGTGGATTTAAGCAAACACCTATGTCAAGTAGAAAAACCTTATAAAGAAGTCATGACAAGGTATTGCATCTAAAGCGTTAATTGCTGGTTTCAGAGTTTGTTTTTGGATGTGAATACATTTATTTTGGTGATTAAAACAATCATTTTGTATATAGTATTTTTTGGCCAAAATAGCTATTCTTTTTTTCCAGACACCCTGTTGAAGAACTCTTAGATTCTTATCACAACCAAGTGGAACTCGCTCTTCAGATGGAAGTAAGTCTGAATTCACATTTTGGCATAATGATTCTTGTTTCTGTTCACTCTTAAATGCTAGTGTTGGCATTGGATTAACTATTTTAGGACTTCCAAAACTATATTATTGATGTTGATGATTGATGTCTTATTTTCTAACCTACTTTTTAACAAAAATCCTCAATGATTCTTAAATCAACATGTTAACTCTCACTTTAGCTTTATTACTAAGAACTCCCTTCAGTTCAATTCAAAAAGCATTTATTAGATGCTTAATATATGCTAAATGCTGGAGTTATGAATATGAATAACCTAGTCCTCGCCTATCAGGAACTTAAAAACTAGTGGTAGGGGATTTAAACAAAATTTCAGCATTGTATAGTAAATGTAATACAGAAGTATGCCATGGAGTTCTTTGGGAGATTAGAGTAGGACTCCTTACCTAATTTGAGGGTTCAAGGAAAGCCTCCCAGAAAGGATGTTGCCTGAGCCAAGTCTTAAGCAGTATGAGTTAGCCAGAAGGAAATTGGGAAGGGCATGTTAACAGAAGCACACAGGTGTGGTACTTAAGTGGAAGTACAAGCAGTTCTGTAATAGAGCACAAAGTGGAAATGAAGTTTGGGATGTGATATTGAAGATAGCTAGACAGAAGTTACCACCTTACAATCCATGCTAAGGGATTTTACTTCATCTTCTAGGTCAGGGGGACCATATCCAGTTGACTTTCTGTTTTTGTAAATAAATTTTTTTTTTTACCACAGCCACACCATTTGTTTACATCTGTCTGTTATCATTTATATTTGTGTTCCAACACTGGAGTTAAGTAGTTGGAACAGATATTGAATATCCTCCAAAGCCTAAACTATTCACTGTGTGGCTTTGTGCAGAAAAAGTTGGCTGACCCCTACAGTAGCCACGTAAGGTGTTTTTAGCCAAGGGTGGGGAGTGGGGTTGGGTGAGTGACGTGTTTAGTCCTGTGCTCTGAAATCACTCAAGCTGTACTTTGGAAATTAGATTTAAGACTGGGATTGGTTTCAGGGAGACCACTTAGGAAGGCTTCTTAGAGTAGTCAGGTAAAAGATAATGAGCATGGCAAAGGTAAAGAGGAGGAAGAGTAACAGTATTTAGGGGATGCAATTGATAAGATTTTGGTAGGTGATGAGAAGTGAGTGAAAAGGAAAGTATATGATTGTAGGATGACTTTCTAGCTGCAAGTACATTCTTATCAGCATATCATTATTCACAAAATATTTCCTCATTGTGAGGCAGTTGAGAATATGACAGGGAACAAAAGAAACTATAATCCCTGCCTTCAGAGATTTTACATTCTAGTTGGAAGAGGCAGACAGTAAACTAGCAAAATATACGTTATATATTTTGGTAAGTGGTATAGAGAAAAGTATAGGAATCGGATAATGTAATTTCAGTTAAGGCAGTGAGAAGATGGATTGAGCAAAGCACTGGAGGAGGAGGAGGGAGAGGGAGAAGCTGTCTGGTTATCTGGGAGTTGAGTGTTCCAGGAAGACAGAACAGTACATTCAAAGGCGTGAGGAAGGAGTGTGTCTGGGATATACCGGGTTTGCTGAACTTTTATAGCTGCAATAGAGGGAGGGAGGCAAAAGTGGAAACATGTCAGTTATGAAGATGGCTTGCTAGCCATGGGAGATGATGATGGCTTGGGCTAGGACGATTGCAGTAGAAGTGGTGAGAAGGGGTTGGATGTTGTGATATGTTTTGAAGCTTGTGCTAGGAAGATTTATGCATAGATTGAATGTGGAACATGAGGAGAGAGAAGAGTTTAGGGTAATTCCCAAGATTTTCTGCCTGAGCAACTGAGCAAAGTTTGGAGTTGCCTTTTAATGAGATGTGGAAAACTGTGAGAAGAGCAGATTGAGGGGAAAGATCAGGAACTCACTTTTGAACATTATGTTTGAGATAGCCAGTATTCATCCAGAAGAGGTGCTGAGTAGGCAGTTGATATAAATCTGGAATTTTGTGCAGGTGTTCAGGCTAGAGATAATATATTTGGGAATTATCAGAATATAAATGGTGTTTTATAGCCATAAGACTGGATGAGTCTGGCACAGTGACTCATGCCTGTAATCTCAGCACTTTGGGGGGCGGAGGCAAGAGGATTGCCTGAGATCAGAGGTTCAAGACCAGCCTGGGCAACTTGGTGAGATCTCATCTCCACAATAAACCAAAAAAATTAGTCGCGTGTGGTGGCGGTGGGCACCTGTAGTTCTAGCTACTTAGAAGGCTAAGGCAGAAGAAGCACCTGAGCCCAACCAGGTGGAGGCTGTGGTAGCTGTGATCATGCCACTGCATTCCATCCTGGGTGACAGAGTGAGACTCGGAGTTAAAAAAAAAAAAAAAAAACCAGGCTCGGTGGCTCAGCCTGTAATCCCACACCTTTGGGAGGCTGAGGTGAGTGGATTGCCTGAGCCCGCGGGGTTCGAGACCCCCCCTGGGCAGCGAGACCTCACCTCTACAATAAATCAAAAAATCAGCCGGGCATGGTAGCGCATGCCTGTAATTCCGG
>NW_007253572.1:783393-785168 GCF_000164805.1 Carlito syrichta | reverse complement strand
AAAAAAAAAAAAAAAAAAAAAAGACTGGATGAGATAACCAGGAAAATCATTGTGGATGGAGAAGAAAAGAATTATTTTTAAAACAAAAGACCACATCCTCCTGCAGCAATTGCCCCACATCTTTATTCATTCTCCTTGCAGCAAAACTCCTGGAAGTTCTCTACTCCTGCTGCTTCCATTTCCTCTCTTCCTATTCCCTTATGACCCACTTCAATCAGTCTTTCATTCTTAGACCTTCCCTGAAGCAGTACTTATTAAGGTTATCAAGGATTTCCATGCTCCTGATTTCAGTAGTTCTTAGTCTTTATTCTTCTCAATTTTTGTGTGGTTTTGGTACAGTTGATTATTTCTTTCTTTTTGAAATACTTAACTGGACTCTGTCTCCCTTTCACTTGTGGCTGCTTCCTTATCATCCTGACTGCTCCACATTAGAATGCTCCCAGGACTCAGTTCTAAGGTGATCTTGCTATACCCCCGTGTTGTTAATCGGGAGATTAGTATGTCTACCCTTGCTTGACCTTTTGTCAATTCCAGACTCAGTTTATTACTTGGCATCTTTATATGAATGTCTGATTATTTAACATCTCAAAGTTAAGTACAAAACTGAATTTTTTGTATTACCCTTCATATCTATTCATCCATCAGTCTTTCTTCCCTTTCTCTCTCTCTTTTTTTAGACTTTACTTTTTTTTTTTTTTTTTTGAGTTGGAGTCTCACTCTGTTGCCCAGACTGAATTGCAGTGGCAGGCTTCTGGCCACCGCAGCCTTGCCCTGCTGGGCTCCAGTGATCCTTCTACTTCAGCCTTCCAAATAGCCAGAACTATAGGTGTGCACCACCACGCCTGGCTAATTTTTGATTTATTGTAGAGACAGGTCTTGCCAAGTTGCCCGGGTGGTAGACTTTACTTTTTAAGAGCAGCTTTAGGTTTCGAGCAAAACTGAGAAGAAGGTACAAGGATATCTCATGAGCCCTTGTCCTCATGCATGCCTAATCTCCCCCTTATTTCCCTTCTTCATAAATAGCAACTTTGTTCTTCATTTAATCAGGCCAAAATCTTGGAGTCATCCTTGACTTCTCAAGAAAAGGACCTTTCACATCCCACATTCAGTCTAGTTCCTATTAGCTAGACCTTGAAAATACATTCAGAATGTCACCACTTTCCATCACTACCAAAGCTCCATCCCTAATTAGTTGCAGTAGCTTTTGACTAATCTCCCAGTTTTTGCCCATGTCCTTCTACAGCCTGTCTTCCACAGGCAACCAAAAGGATCTCTTAAAAATAGGTCACTAAATGCAATGTGGTATCCTGGATTATATCCTGAAAGAGAAAAAAGGCGTTAGTGGAAAAACGGGTGAAATCTGAATAAAGTCTGAAGTTTACTTAATAGTAATAATGTACTAGTGTTAATGCCTTAACTTTGACAAATGTAACATGGTTATGTAAGATGTTACTTAACCCAGTTTCTTTTAATGTTATATGGGGATTCTTTGTGCTATTTTTATAATTGTCTGTAGATCTAAAATTATTCCAAAATAAAAAAGTTTATTTTAAAAATGAAGATAAGAGCAGAAAGCAAATGTAAAATAAGACAAAGTCAAAGCCAAAAGGTGGTTCTTTGAGAAGATAAAATTTATAAACCCTTAAACAAGCCTATCTTTTACTAAAAATCTATTGTACTCAGTAAAATTCAAAGCCCTAATTGTGGCTTCATGGTCCTACAAAGTGTGGCCCACTGACTTCTTATCATTCCCCTTTCTTTTTTTCTGGTTGATT
>NW_007253572.1:762777-783264 GCF_000164805.1 Carlito syrichta | reverse complement strand
TTGCCCAGGCGGGTCTCGAACCCGTGGGCTCAGGCAATCCACTCACCTAAGCCTCCCAAATGCGCGGGATTGCAGGCTGAGCTACCTAGCCTGGCTATTCTTTTATTTTTTAAAGTTCTGTGTTCAAATGTCATCAGAGAGCTCTTCACTGACCATCTTTTTTTAGATTAGAAAATATAGTTTATTTAGAAAATAAATGAGAGAGAGAGAAAGAGGAGGTTCACCTCCCCAAGATAGGGGAGGGGACCAAAGCCAGGAAGCATGTCGACAGCTGTAGCTCAAAAGAGCACAGGGATGGTCTGACAATGACTGACCATCTTATTTTAAATAGTAACATATTTACCCCTCCTTTATTTTTTATAGCTTTTTTGAAGTGTAATTATATACTACAGAATTTACCCATTGTATACATAGAATTCAGTGATTTTTAGTAAATGCATAAAGTTGTAAAGTTATTACCTCAATCCAGTTTTAGAACACTTTTATCACTCCTAAAGTTTCCTTGTACTAATTTGCTGTCAGTCCTCACTCCAAGCCCCAACCAACTGATCTAGTTTCTGACTCTATAGATTTGCATTTCCTGAACATTTCATGTAAATGGAATTATACCTGATGCCATCTTTTTACATCTGGTTTCTTTCTACACTCTGCTTTTTGAGGTTCATCCATGTTGTAATATGAATGTTGTAGTGTGTATCTTGTAGTTTGTTCCTTTTTTTTCTTGCTGAATACTCTTCCAGGCTATAGCACATTTTGTTTATCCATTAACTAAGTGATGAACATTTGGACTTAAGTTTATAGATTTTGGTTGTCACGAATAATGCTGCTATAAACAACCATGTATGATAAGTCTCTGTGTGGACCTATGTTATAATTTCTTTTGAGTGAATTTTAGGAGGAGATCAGGAAGTTACAGAAGTGTTTTATTTAAGAGATAGTGTCTCGGCCGAGTGCGGTGGCTCAAACCTGTAATTCTAGCTTTGGGAGGTGAGAGGATTACCTGAGCCCATGAGTTCAAGACCAGCCTGGGCAATTTGGAGAAACCTTATCTCTACAATAAATAAAAAAATTAGCCAGGTGTTATAGTGCGTGCCTGTAGTTCTGGCTACTTGGAAGGCTGGGGCGGAAGGATCACCTGAGCCCAGCAGGTTGATGCTGGTGTGGCCATGAGCATGCTACTGTACTTCAGCCTGGGCAACAGGGTGGGACTCTGACTCAAAAAAAAAAAAAAAAAGAGATAGTGTCTCGCTATGTTGCTCAGGCTGGCCTTGAACTCCTGGGTTCCAGTGATCCTCCTACCTTAGCTTCCTAAATTGCTGGGACTACAGGCATGCACCACTGCACCTGGCTAGGAAATTGCAGGGCTTTAGTTTCCTGAAGATGTGATGTTAATTCATTTTGCTAAAATGTAGTAAGGATGGCAGCAGGGGTTTTGAGGCAGGAAATAATGATTTGGCTTAATATTCTACAGGGAGTGGGAAGGAGAACTGACCAAGGGTAGGTAAAAGGAATGTTGAGTAACATAGAGGTTCCTGCTGAAATTGAGGATTACTGAATCTGTGTGGTTGTGAGATTTTCTTAGAAGTGCTCAGGCTGCCTGGTAGAAGTAGCAGAGAAGAGAGTTTGGTCAGAAAGAGGGTGTGAAGGCTAGAAGCAAAGGAGGTGGTGACCAGAGTATGATATTGTGATTAAGGTTCTGATAAGGTGCAGTTTTGTGAATTTCCCATATGAACAGTTATATAACTGAGGCTTTTATTACAGCATGTAGTCATAGGATAGAAAGTCAGGTAAATATCCAGAGCAAAAATGAGGCACACAGTGGGGAAATGACCACATGTCAGTTGTAAAGTATATCAGTTGTGGGCCAGTCAGGAGACAGAAAACTATATTAGTTACTTGAACAAGGAAATTCAAAGAATCTTTAATTAGTAAAAAATGACAGCTGGGTACAGTGGCCTATAATCCTAGCACTTTGGGAGGCCAAGGTGGGGGATTGGTTGAGCCCAGGAGTTCAAGACCAGCCTGGGCTACATAGTGAGACCTTGTCTCTACCAAAAAATTAGGTGGGCATGATAGTGTGCATAGTCCCAGCTACTCAGGAGGCTAAGGTGGGCATGATAGTGTGCATAGTCCCAGCTACTCAGGAGGCTAAGGATTGCCTAATCACAGAATGTCGAGGCTGCAGTGAGCCATGATCATGCCACTACACTATAGCCCTGCCAACAGAATTAGAGCCTGACTTCAACAACAACAATAACAACAAAAAATGACTAACTACTAAAAGGGTTTTAAGAAGACTCTAAGACAGGAGTTGGCATGCTATAGCTCACATACCATATTTGGCCTTGTTTATATAAATCATTTTATTGGACCACAGCCACAGTCATTCACTTATGTATTTATTGTCTGTGTCTGTTTTATGCCTTAATGGCAGAGTTGAATTGGAGCAGAGATTGTATGGCCCACAAAGCCTAAAATCTTTACTAACTGGCCTTTTAAAGAAAAAGTTTGGCAGCTGTGCTCTAAGGAGGTCCAGAAGTAACAGGTGCAAAAAACAGCTGTTGCTTCTAGGCCGAGGTAAAAAGGACAGTGAAGAGCTCTAAGGACTAAAGATCAGGCCTCTCCCCAACGTCAGACTGAATTCTAGCCTCTTAGAGGAGGGTATGACTATCACAGGAACATATAAACTTCCCCTCTGGCAGAGAAACTTGCTGGAGAACGTGAACCACAGCTGTCAGGTCAGAGAACATGGCCTGTGTGTGTAACTGGAGCTAGTCTTTGAGGACCACTGAGTTCTTACATTTATTTATTTATTTTTCTGTTTAAAAAGAGGTCTAGAACCCAGATGGAAAATGTCTTCCTAATGCTCTTGTCATGGAGTGTCCTCCTGTGTGTTCTGTTGACAATACCTACCATTGTGCCATCTGGCAAAGATAAATATACGGTCTAACTCTGGTGTCACAAAGTAGAGCAAAGGAAGGGTGGATTTGAAGCTGATAACAAGAAATTGACAGCTAGCAGGTAAAGAATGATGTCAAATAGAGTAAGAGAATGACATGAGCCTCAAAACTGGAAGGGTTTTTGCATGAAGGTAGAGAAAAAGGAAGCAGAAATATAAGTCAAGTAAGCAGAAATGGAGAGGTAGAAAACAGACCTCTAGGCCCCGAGTAATTGAGTGTTTGAGAAAATTAGGTGGTTTCATTTAAGCTTGAAGGTGGAGGGAACATTCTGTTTCTGGTAGCCAACCCTCAAGGGTGGAAAAATTTAAATTTTTAAGGGATGTTGTAGTACAGAGTTTCAGCCCATTCTAATAGTACTTGGCGTAAAAGTTCAGAATGAATGTTTTATGAGTCAATTCATTATATAAGAATGTTTCTTGATGAGATATATACTTCTAATTAAGAGTCAGGTAAGTAATTTTACAGTGTATTTGTACATGCATACGTTTGGATTATGATGAAATAACTGTGATGAAATGGTACAGAAGAATTGTCCTCAAGGAAGTTTTTTGATCAGACAAAACATCTTGAGTAATGATTGTGTAGATGCAAATGATGATTAAAAGTTAGGTGTTGACCAACCTCTGAAGAACTTAGTTTTGCAGGAAGAAGAGGAGGATTGTTTTCAATATGGAATTTATTCCAAAATGAGAATAAGAAAGATAACTCAAGCTTTAATAATTTGTTACTAATTTATTGTTTCTATTTCTGGTTTTAATATGAAATTAATGACATTTGCATATTAATAACTATGTCAGGCAAATGAAAGTTAACCAGGCCTTGCTTTTTCGTACTTGAAAGTAAACTATACAATTGAAAACTTATCTTGTGTCTTTTCTTTTTCCTCACAAAAAGAGTAGAGGATATCTGTTAGGCACATCTAAAATATCTAGTTTCTGACTTCATCTCTGAAATAGGTCCTTTAAATTTCACACATACTTACATTTATTTTGCTTTTTATTTTTAAAGAACCAGCACCGAGCAGTAGACCAAGTAATTAAAGCTGTAAGAAAAATCTGTAGTGCTTTAGATGGCGTGGAGACTCTTGCCATTACAGAATCAGCAAAGAAGCTAAAGAGAGCAGTTAATCTTCCAAGGAGTAAAACTGCTGACGTGAGTATTTTTAATGACTAGCATTTTATTACATGCAAATATGTACTTGAGTGAGCATCTGTCACTTAATGTGGGAGATTTTTGCCTTCTGCTGGACAAACTTTGGCTTTTACTTTTGAGTGATTCAGTCACTGATTTGGTTAGGTGGGGATACCTTGGTAAGGAGATGGTCTACCTTGGAAGAGCTGATATTGAATAGATAAATGCCACACTATGAACTCTTTGGCATTTGCATATGGATGATTATATCAGACAAAGTGAACATTAAGCAGGCCTTGCTTTTTCCTACTTCAAAGTAAACTATACAATTGAAAAGCAGTCTTGTGTAACTTTGATGTGTAGAGGATGATGGCTGGCATAAATGAGTTGGTTGGGTATTTAAAGGTAGATACTGAGTTTGGAGGACCTGAGGATAACAGCTATCACTTCTCCCTCTCAATGGAAATGTCCTGGTTGCCAATGGGGGAAGTTCTCTTGTGTGCTCCTCCATGTTAAAAAGACCAAGAGGCCTCCGCAGTAGTGACTTATCATCTCAGAAACAGTCAGGTTAGGAGCCTTCTCTCCCTCATGGTATTTCTGTGGGTATTTAATTAACTGTTCATAGGGATGTATATATATTTTATTGGAAGGATAAAAGAAGCAGTAGATCTCACACACCCATGATAAATTTGAAGGACAGAAAAGTTACGTTGTGGTATGCCTCTTGACGTCTAGGAGGTGACTGGCCATTCATTCTCAGAGATCCTATTCATATGATATATAGAGATTTGGGTTTCTTTTTTTCTTCTTATGTGCTGCTTTTTAGAAGTTAAAATGTATATATATGAAGTTTCTTGAAGGTGATCAACTACCATGTCCTAATGTTGCCTGAGACTTCTATTTTACCCATTTGCCTAGATAAAGGAAAGGTGTGGGGGCTTGATTTAGAGAATTACTAGAACTTTTTTTGAGTCACCAAATGGGTAAAGAGTACTAGATTTTTTCCTCCAAGTGTATTTTTACCATGTTATTGTAGAGCAACTAATGGAAAATAAAATATTGTACTTATCACATCTGGTTTCAAATTAATACTGATTACTTAATTGGCTTAACAAGGAAGATTTTGTTGTGTTTCTATGGCATTTTTCAATAATTTTCAGTTACTCTTATCTTCTAGATGCTAAAAAGTCATCTGTTTACTCGGTTTGGGGTTTTTCCCTTTTTTGCATTCTTTATTTATTATTTTATTAACTCTGCAGGCACTTTTTGGGAGAGTTCCCCTGGGACAGCTTACTTTCTTTTTTTTGTTTTTTGTTTTTATTTTGTTTTTTTGAGTTGGAGTCTCACTCTGTCACCCAGACTGGAGTGCAGTGGCCACTCCCGGCCACCGCAGCCTCGACCTGCTGGGCTCCGGCGATCCTTCCGCCTCAGCCTTCCGAGTAGCCAGAATTACAGGTGCGTGCTACCACGCCTGGCTGATTTTTGATTTATTGTAGAGATGAGGTCTCTCACCAAGTTGCCTAGGCGGGTCTCGAACCCACGGGTTCAGGCAATCCACTCGCCTCGGCCTCCCAAAGGCGTGGGATTACAGACTGAGCCACCAAGTCCGGCTTCTTTTTTTTTTTTTTGAGTTGGAGTCTCACTCTGTCACTCAGGCTGGAGGGCAACGGGACGCTCCCAGCCACCGCAGCCTTGACCTGCTGGACTCAGTTGATCCTTCCGCCTCAGCCTTCCGAGTAGGTGGAACTACAGGCATGCGCCACCATGCCTGGCTAATTTTTTGATTTATTGTAGAGATAAGGTCTCGCCAAGTTGCCCAGGCTGGTCTTGAACCCATGGACTCAGGCAATCCTCTCACCTCGGCCTCCCAAAGTGCTGGGATTATAGGCATGAACCACTACACCCGGCCTGACAGCTTTCTTTGACATAGCATTTAATTGAGGACAAAGGCAAACATTTTATGTTATATCATGGGTAATTTTCCAACTTGTATGTGCAGGTGACTTCACTGTCAGGAGAAGGAGACACTAGCAAGAGTTCAACTAGAGGTATGTGTGTACATTCTTTAAATATTAGCAATAATATTGCTTTTTCAGAGATTATATTAGCATTTTATTTAAATCTAGGCTCAATGAATCCTGAAAATCCTGTTCAAGTAAGCATGGACCAGTTAACAGCAGCAGTTTATGATCTTCTCAAACTCCATGCAAATTCTGGTAGGAGTTCTACAGACTGTGCCCAGAGCAGTAGCAGGAATATCAAGGAAGCATGGACTACAACCGAACAGCTCCAGTTTACTATTTTTGCTGCACATGGCATTTCAAGTAACTGGGTATCAAAGTAAGTGAAGTGTAAAAGAAAATATACACAACCTTATCTAGAAGCTAGTCTAATCTCTTTCTTTTTTTTTTTTTTGAGTTGGAGTCTTACTCTGTCACCCAGACTGGAGTGCAGTGGCACGCTCCTGGCCACCACAGCCTCGACCTGCTGGGCTCCGGCGATCCTTCCGCCTCAGCCTTCCAGGTAGCTGGAATTACAGGTGCACGCTACCACATCCTGATAATTTTTGATTTATTGTAGAGAGGAGGTCTTGCTAAATTGCCCAGGCGGGTCTCGAACCCGCAGGCTCAGGCAATCCACTCACCTTAGCCTCCCAAAGTGCTGGGATTACAGGCTGAGCCACCAAGCCCAGTTTAGTCTAATCTCTTTAAATGTCAGCAGTCACTGTTACCTTGGTATTCACATGGGAGATACAAGAATCAACAGATATCTTTGTGAATTACAGATATTTGAAGCTATTTCAGTTAAAAAATACAACTCTTACATGCAGAAAAGGAAAGAAAATATATGTCGAAACCTACCAGAGCAAATGTTAATATATTGGTCAGTTTAAGATGGCTTTTCTTTCTGCCTTTCCTTTAAAACCAGAGTAATTTGAAACAAAGTATAATGGGGGTACATTTCAGAACATTTTCTTTCCTCTTTAGTAGTTTACAATGTACTGATTGCTAAGATTTGAAGTCTACAAGAACATATTTTTTTTCTACTGGATTTTTAATGTGGGCTTTCCCACTTTGGTTTTTTGTTTGTTTGTTTTTTGTCACTGCCATTCAGACATTAAGTATATTTTTGCAAATATTAATTTATTTGAAAATAAGTAATATTAACTAAAAATCAGAAATGATCTTTTTAGTGAAATAGTGTCATACATAATAGCTTAATGTTATGAAATAGAGCCTAGTGAAGAAATACTGAACATAGTAATCCCAGCACTTTGGGAGGCAGAAGTGAGAGGATTTCCTGAGCCCAGGGGTTCAAGACCAGCCTGGGCAACTTGACGAGACCTTGCCTCCACAATAGATAAAAAATTAGCCAGGTGTGGTGGTACACACCTGTAGCTCCAGCTACTTGGGAGGCAGAGGTAGAAGGACCCCATGAGCCTGTCAGGTTGAGACTGTGGTAGCTGTGAATCTGCCATTTGCCCTCTAGCCTAGACAACAGAGTGAGACTCTGACTCAAAAACAAAGAATGAAAAGAAAAGAAATACTGAACATAAATTCTGCTTCAGTTAAGCTTTAGAATAAAACATAATAAGAAAATAATGTATTTCAATTTATTCAGTAAATAGTTACTGAGCATCTTTTATGGGCAGTGTTCTTATTACTGAGTATTCAGCAGGACAAGGTAGGAGGAAACCTCTGCCTTGCTTGAACTTACATTTACTTGGGTATGCTGGTGTCTGGAGATATTTCATTTTTAGAAATAGTTACAGGGAGCTGGGCATGGTGGCTCATGCCTGTAATCCCAGAGGCAGGAGGATTGCCTGAGCCTGCGGGTTCAAGACCAGCCTGGGCAACATGATGAGACCTCATCTCTACAATAAATCAAAAATTAGCTGGGCATGGTAGCGCATGTATGTAGTTCCAGCTACTTAGAAGGCTGAGATGGAAGGATCGCCTGAGCCCAGCAAGTGGAGGCTGCAGTGGCCGTTAATGTGCTACTGCACTCCAGCCTGGATGACAGAGTGAGACTCTGATTCAAAGAAAAAGAGAAAAGAAGTAGTTACAGGGATAATATCCTCCACATCCTCCATACACACTCACATTTGTACGTACACATAAACACACACACAAATAGTTTTAGGGACATTGGTGAAAACAAATATTCAGTAGAAGACAATACAGAAAACATTGATAATTAAAATGGAAAGAAGGACTGGGTGCAGTGGCTCATACCTGTAATTTCAGCACTTTGGGGGCTGAGATGGAAGAATAGCATGAGGACAGGCCTTCAAGACCAGCCTGGGCAACACAGTGAAACCCTTGTCTCTACAAAAAAATCAAAAATTTAGCTGAGTCTGGAGGCGTGTAACTGTATACCCAGCTACTCAGGAGGCTGAGGCAGAAGGATCGCTTGAGCCCAGGAGGTCGAGGCTACTGTGATCTGTGATTGTGCAGCTACACTCCAACCTGGGTGACAGAGTGAGACTGACTCAAAGGAAAGAAAGTTATTAAATAGTGGCAAATGGAATGAAATTGAGAAAAATAATCACATAGCTTAAGAGTATTTCATGGACCATTGAAATTTGATTTGGAATGCATTTAGAATGACAAATAGATTATATATATGAACAAAGAGATTAACATGTAAACTTAGCAGTAAGTTAGAATATGAGCAGAATAGTGTTATTGAACCCAAGACACTTGCCTTACCAGATTACCTGACTGTATCTAAGCAGCTCTATACTTGGTGGCAATTAGTGGCTGAGTCATTCCAGTCTTGAGAGAATACAGTAGCATCTGTCCCCGTGGATAGAAGCTTCACAGTATACTAGGAAGACTGGCTCACTGCAAGTCAGACCCAGGCCTAGCTAACTCTATTTCAGTCGCTTGGCAAAGGAAAATGGCACCTAGAGAAGGTACAGTTTGTACTCTTTCTTCCTAGATTTTACCTAGAAATGAATACATACATTTTTCAGTGTCATTCAACTAAAATTTAAAGCTAATAACTAACTGAGCACAAAATTGAAATTACTTCTCCAGCTGGTCATTATGGTGCTGCTTGAAACTGTCACCTAGGGATGTAATCCCCTTTGCTATACCTGTTCTCTGTTTTCATAGAATTTGCAGTGGTTAAATTTCAGATAGGTTTCTAAAGTTCAAATGAATGGCGACCATATAATTTTAGATGGTAGTGACTTTGAGGGGAAGAACTCATAATGTGTTTGTGTTAGTTAGCTACTTTGTATTATCAAAATAGAAATCAGATTAAAATCTTTGTTTTCTCAGTTATGAAAAATACTACTTGATATGCTCCCTGTCTCACAATGGAAAGGATCTTTTTAAACCTATTCAATCAAAGAAGGTTGGCACTTATAAGAATTTCTTCTATCTTATTAAATGGGATGAGCTGTAAGTAAAATTTCTGGCTTATTTTTTCAATGTGCCCTGTTATTTTTCTTCCAATGTATGCAACCTAGCTTTAATTTTTATTACCATTCTTGTTGAAATTTACTTACTTCTTACTAATGTCTTAAGGTCTCATCTAGATATGATTCTATAAAACAGACTGAAATTCTCATTAAAAAACAAAAAATCTGAAATACCCTTTTAAACTTACATATTATTAAATGCAAAGACACGTCATTAGTTCTTTTTATACTTTGTCAAGTTAAAGATATACATTTAATTCTAGAAAGATGGTGTCTTATAACATAGCTTTAATATTTATTCTGTGGCACTATATAATATTCTGTCTCTTGATTAACAGATAAAAAAGTTATCTTAAACTCATGTATGAGATGATATGTTCTATGTTAATATCTTTTAAAATAGTTTTTAAACTAAGGGGACTCAATTATTTAGGCAGATGATCAGCTACAGAACTTTATTACTATTCCACATTTATTAAATGTTTTCCTATTTTTCTCTTTTACTATTTTTTTAAATTATAAAATAATGCATGTCTGTGAAAGCAATCAAATTATAGAAAAATACATATAAGGTAAAAAGTATCATCCTTTTACTCAGCGTGACCATTGTTGATCTCATGCATTCTTTCAGACTTAAAAAAATGCATTTATAAACGTATGTCTGTTTGTGTATATTGGTGCTTACTTACATCTCCAAATAGAAATGCTCATAAACATTCATCTAGTTTCTCCAAAAGGAAATAAAAATGACTACTATTATTTTGCCTGGAAGTTGATACTACAAGTCTCAAGTAAAGGTGCTTCCAAGTTTTTAAAGAAATAAATGCTATATTTTGACATTTTATTCTGTTAATACAGTTTGTTTATTGAAGATTTTTAACAGCACAAGTTAGCCAAACTTGCTATTTAGCTAAAAATTACTTAGGATTAAAGATGTTTTGATAAGTCAAATAAAATACCTAAAATTATCAGTCTCATTAAAGGGTTAAATTGTACATTAAATCTAATTTGTTCTTTCTATTAATGTATTTTTTCCTCCATAGAATCATTTTTCCCATCCAGATATCACAGTTGCCATTAGAGTCACTTCTTCACCTTACTCTTTTTGGAATATTAAATCAGAGCAGTGGAAGTTCCCCTGATTCTAATAAGCAGAGAAAGGGACCAGAAGCTTTGGGCAAAGTTTCTTTACCTCTTTTTGACTTTAAACGGTAAGTGTTACTGAATCGTAACGGCGAATTACTGTGGACACAGGTGTGCATCAGATTGACTGGATGCCAAGGGGCTAGGGGAAGGATGAGTGACACACATGAGCAAATGAGCTACCTCAGTTTTTCCAGTATGATGAAAGCTGGTCAGTTCAGAGACACAGATAAGAAGAAATCAAAGTTATTCTGTTGCAGTCATATCAAAATAGGTATGCAGAGAATTGTTGACCACTCCCTCTTTCATGGAGAAAAGCAGCAGCCAATGACTCTGTCATTTATATAAAGTACTATATTATTGACATAATACCGTGGTCTTGTAAGTTCCCTTGTTACTAATACGACAACTCCATTTTTCCTTTTTTTCATTCCTTTCCTACTCTTTAATTTTCCCTTACTAAGGTAAAGGTAGAGAGAATTCTTTACCTTACTAATCTATTCCTTACTGCCACAAGCTGGTGGTCTTTAATCTCTAAAGGTCCCACATGTGTGTAAAACCTATGGAGGGATTTGTTCCCTTATCCTTAGGGGTAAAGGAATTCCTTTTGAGCTTTGTGTCTGTGAATAGCTATGGGAATAGTATCATCTATCTGGCCTTTCAGCTGAATATTGTAATGATGGTCTAAGGACTAGTACTTTTTTTTTTTGAGTTGGAGTCTCACTCTGTCGCCCAGACTGGAGTGCAGTGGCCGCTCCCGGCCACCGCAGCCTCGACCTGCTGGGCTCCGGCGATCCTTCCGCCTCAGCCTTCTGAGTAGCCAGAATTACAAGCGCACGCTACCACCCCCAGCTGATTTTTTGATTTATTGTAGAGATTAGGTCTCGCTGCCCAGGCGGGTCTCAAACCTGCAGGCTCAGGCAATCCACTCACCTCAGCCTCCCAAAGGCGCGGGATTACAGGCTGAGCCACCGAGCCCGGCTGGACTAGTACATTTCATGAGATGATTAAGGGTGTTCCTAAAGGAAACAAAACAAAAAACCAAATTGGGCCAGGCACAATGGCTCACGCCTATAGTCCCAGCAAGCTTTGGGAGGCAGAAGCTGAGAGGACTTCCTGAGCCCACGGGTTCAAGATCAGCCTGGGCAACATGGCAAGACCTCATCTCTAGAATAAATCAAAAAAATTAGCCAGGCATGGTGGCATGTGGTTTTTGCTACTTGGAAGACTGAGGTGGAAGGATCGCCTGAACCCAACAGATTGAGACTACAATGACTGTGAGTGTGCCACTGCAGTGCAGCCTGGGCAACAGAGTGGGATTCCAACTCAAAAAATAAAAATAAAAAATAAACAAAAAAACCAAATGGAAAAAACTTGGATATGTTATATTCAGCACATGGGAACATTCTGGAGACAGATAATGCACATACTGAAGCATCTCTAAAAGTTATGTAGTCAAGAAGCCTATTTAACCGTGTTTAACAAAAACATATAGTACTTACACTGTTCTAAGTATTAGTCTGAGTGCTCTTCACATGTATTTCTCACAGCTGCTCTGTGAAGTAGGTGTTATGATCTCCTTTTACAGAGGGAGAAATCAGAGTACAGCAGTTGAGTGACTTTCCCCAGGGCACTTAGCTAATAAGTGGTGGGATTGGGATTTGAACCTGGCAGTCGGCTATAGGCTCTATATTCTTACCTATTATCCTATATTGACAGTCTCAAACTTATTTGATACCATGGCACTTTCTTGTTGTTCTAGAATCTCTTTTGAAACCAAAGAATGTTTTTTTTCAATATATCTTTTGAAAAAAGAGAGAGGGAAGATGTATAGGTTTAAACAAGAGTTGGCAAACTTTTTCTGTAAAGGGTGCCAGATAGGAGTAATTTAGGCCTTGCAGACCATATAGACTCTGTCACAAATGCAGAAGCAGTCATAGACAATACATAAACAAATGATGACATGGCTGTGACGAATAAAAGTTTGTTTACAAAACCAGGTGGCAGGTTGAAGTTTACTCTGAATTAAAAGATGCTTATCTCCCACAAAACCATAATAAAAAATATTGATTAATTAAAAAAAAGATGCTTATCTTTTAAGATCAACCAAATGCACTTATCAGACCTTGCTTGCTAGGATCCTGTTTCAAACAAACTGTTTAAAAAAAAAAAAGTCATCTATGAGACAGGGAAATTTGAATACTGATTAGATATTTTATTATCTTAAGTACTCATTCATAATTTTAGGAGAGATAATGGTATTATACTCATTTTAAAAGGAAACACTGTTCATTATTTAGAGATATATTACAATATTTATAGATGACATAATATCAGACTTTGCCTTATAACAATCTGGTTGAGGATGATGGTGGTTCTCAGAAATGACAGATTATAATGTATCAAAGATTCAAAATCTGTTTATGTGTAAAGAGAAAATATGAAAACTGGAGTGTAGTTATGGGAAGGGTATTTGCTGTTTGAATAAAGAAAGATTTGGCCGGGTACAGTGTCTCACGCCTACCATCCCAGCATTTTGGGAGGCCAAGGTGAGTGGATTGCCTGAGACCAGGGGTTCAAGACCAGCCTGGCCAACTTGGTAAGAACTCATCTCTACAATAAAAATCAAAAAATTAGCCAGGCATGGTGGCGTGTGCCTGTAGTTCCAGCTACTTGGAAGGCTAAGGTGGAAGGATCGCCAGAGCCTAGCAGGTCGAGACTGCAGTGGCTATGAGCGTGCCACTGCACTCCAGCCTGAGTGACAGTGAGACTCCGACTAAAAAAAATGAAAGATTTGATGAAGTTTATAGTTTCCTGCTTTTATATATCTTGTTATTTTTCAGAAATTTCTTCTGTGTAAAGATATATCAAACTGTGAATGTGTTTTAATTAAGCAGACCATAAATTGGTAGTTTAGGGCAAGGGCCAGCATACCCAAGCCCACTGCCTGATTTTTATAAATACAATTTGTTAGAACATAACATGCGTGTTTACTTTTGTAATGTTCATATTTACTTTGCACTTTAACAGCAGAGTTGAGTCTTTGCAACAGAAACAGTATGGTCAACAAAGCCCAAAATATTTATTATTTGGCTCTTTATGTAAAAAGTTTGCTGACCCCTTCTGATATGTTCTTAATGTTCTTCTTGTGTTATTCTTTTTATTTAGTGGATAGAATACTGATGTTTCAAATTCATTACTGTGTGTTGTAAATGTTGAAATAAATTTTAAAATGAAAGTCACAGTATTCTTTTTATGTTCATGAAGGTTTTTAACATGTGGAACTAAACTTCTATATCTTTGGACGTCATCACATACAAATTCAATTCTTGGAACAGTTCCCAAAAAAGGATATGTCATGGAAAGGATAGTACTACAGGTAAGGGTACTTCTTCACGTGTTGCGAGGGTAAAATTTAAATTTCTTTATGAAAAGTGTGGAGGGGAGCTGGGCACGGTAGATCACATCTGTAATCCTAGCACTTTGAGAGACCATAGCAGGATGTTTGCTTGAGGCTGGGAGTTCACGACCAGCCTGGGCAACATAGTGAGACACTGTCTCCACAAAATAAAATAAAAAAATAGCCGACCATGGTCGCATACACTGGGAGTCCCAGCTACTTGAGAGGCTGAGACAGGAGGATTGCTTAAGCAACAAAAAAATGTCATCATGATTTGGATTGTTATTCAAGAAGCCTAATTGATTTTGCTTTAATGTCAGGTTCCATCTTCTATTTTAATATTTCTGAGTAACAGTAAAATATGCACTGTACCCATTCCAAGAAATACATATGTGCTTGGAATATATACTGAGAATTGCTATTGAGAATTATAGTGGTAATCACGTTCAACAAAAGGACAAGAAGCATTACTTTAATATTCAATCTAAATTTACCCTGATGGCTGGAAAAATCATTTTACTTAGAGACAAAGAAGTTAATATGACAAATATATGGGCTATAATGTGATCAGCTTATGTTAAATTTTTAAGGTTGATTTTCCTTCTCCTCCATTTGATGTTATTTATACAACTCCTCAAGTTGACAGAAGCATTATACAGCAGCACAACTTAGAAACACTGGAGAATGACGTAAAAGGGAAACTTCTTGATATTCTTCACAGAGACTCATCACTGGGGTATGCTCTGTTTATTCTGTTTTGCTAAATGTAAAGCTCAAGTTAAGGGCTGATATTAAATGCCCCGTTTTTTAGTTCTTGATTTATTAAGCACTCTTGGTGTGAAAAGTGTTTTATTTAACTTATTTTTAAAATTATACTAAAAGACTATATAATTGCATAAACATTTAGAAATGTGCCAAGTTAAACTTTTTACTTGATCAAAAGATAAACAACAGATTGATAACTATATTTACAATGTATATCAATAGATTAATTTTTTAATCTGTACTAATTTCATATTAATAAGATTAAGACTAACAACTCATTAGTAAAGGAGACAGTGTATGAAAGGCAATTCTTTAGAAAAGAAAGACATTGCTTTTAAATAACTGAAAATATGTTCAACCTTTCAGTAATAAGGAAATGTAAATTAATACAAGATACCATCTCACCCACATCAAAGTAGCAAAAATAAGATACCTCATCAGTAAAAGTTGATAAGAATACAAGAATTCAAAAAATAGGAATTACACTATTGGAACTATAGAAAGCTGCAATCTCTTTGGAAAGCAATGTGGCAAAATCTATAAAAGTTGTAATATATGTATTCTGTGGCCTAGTAATGCCACTTCCAGTTATATGAAACCTTTTTATATTTGCTTATGGAGACAAGAATGTTCATAGCATTATTAATTTGGATTATTGAAAAACTGATTGGAAGCTGGAGACTGGGTGTGGTGGTACTCACCTATAGTCCCAGCTACTTGAGATACTGAGGACAGAAGATCACTGGAACCCAGGAGTATGAGGCTGCAGTGAGCTATGATCATGCCACTGCACTCCAACCTAGGTGACAGAGTGAGACCTGGTCTTTTTTTTTTTTTTTTTTTTTTTTAAAAGAGAGAGACGGGTGGCTCAGCCTGTAACCCCTGCACTTTGGGAGGACGAGGCGAGTGGATTGCCTGAGCCTGTAGGTTCGAGACCAGCCTGGGCAACTTGGCGAGACCTCATCTCTACAATAAATAAAAAATTAGCTGGGTGTGGTAGCATGTATCTATAGTTCCAAATTGATGCTGGGTTGGCCGTGAGTGTGCCACTGCACTCCAGCCTGGGTGACAGAATGAGGGTCCAACTCAAAAAAAAAAAGAAAGAAAAAGAGCTGGGTGTGGTGACTCAAGCCTGTAATCCCAGCACATTGGGAGGCTGAGGTGAGAGAATTGCCTGAGTCTAGGGGTTCGAGACCAACCTGGGCAACTTGGTGAGACCTCGTCTCTACAATAAATCAAAAAATTAACCAGGCATGGTGGTGTGCTCCTGTAGTTCTAGCTACTTGGATGGCTGAGGTAGAAGGATCTCCTGAGCCCCAGCAAGTCAAGGCTGCAGTGGCGGTCAGTATGCCACTGCAGTCTAGCCTTGGCAACAGAGTGAGACTCCGACTCAAAAAAGAATGAAATTATAGCTGTAAGTGCTAATATGTAATGTGTTAAATGAAGAAAATATGAAGCAGAATAGTATATATAGTGTATTGCCATGAACATAAAGGAAGAAAGAAGACCTACACCCATACATATGCTTCTGTATGGATAGACTGTTACACGTATGCTTCTATATGGATAGACTGTTTCTGGAAGAATATACAAGTTTAGGTGGTTGGGGGAGGGGAGTTGGAAGGAGAGAGATTTCACTATGTACCTTTTGCAGTGTTTGAGTTTTTTCAGTACTCCACATGAACTTAATATATGTCAATGCATATATTATATTTTAAAATGGATGAATGGTTAGTAAAATAGCAAAATGTTTCATTCACATAGCCATTTGTCATTAAGCTGAAAACAATTAGAATCTTCAAAGCAAGTTCTTTTAATTTTAGATTTTCCTCAATTGAGGAAAATCGTGTTCTAAAATTTTATAGTAGCATTTGTTTTTTGCATGGCATTTGGTTTTACTGGTATGAAATGGATGAAATCCTCACTGTCTCTTAGGATGGAATCTGATTTCTTTTTTTTGAATTGGAGTCTCACTCTGTCATCCAGGCTGGAGTGCAGTGGTATGCTCATGGCCTCCCCAGCATCGACCTGCTGGGCTCCAGTGATCCTCCCACCTCAACCTTCCAAGTAGCCGGAACTACAGGCGTACACTACCACACCTGGCTAATTTTTTTTCTTTAATTTTTTGTAGAGATGAGGTCTCGCCAAGTTGCCCAGGCTGGTCTTGAACCCGCGGACTTAGATAATCCACTTACCTCGGCCTCTCAAAGTGCTGGGATTACAGGCTGAGCCACCGAGCCCGGCTAGAATCTGATTTCTAGTGCCTTGGCATCTGCTTAGGGTTCAATAAATTTTTATTGTACTGAATTATCCTTCATTTTCATAACTAAGGGTCTTTATCAAAGCAGATGGGAATTCCATCCTTAAATAAGGGTTAATTAGTGGTATTTGCTGTATATTGCATTTTTTTCTATTCCAAAATGGTATTAATGATTCTACCAGGAAGTGACTGTCCCAAATGAATATATTTCTTTGTATGTTTAATCATTGAGATATCATTATGATATCACCAAGAAATAACTTAATTCTATTATATATGCAGACTTTCTAAAGAAGATAAAGCTTTTTTGTGGGAGAAACGTTATTATTGCCTCAAACACCCTAATTGTCTTCCTAAAATATTAGCAAGTGCCCCAAACTGGAAGTGGGTTAATCTTGCCAAAACTTACTCATTGCTTCACCAGTGGCCTCCATTGCACCCACTGACTGCACTGGAACTTCTTGATTCAAAGTAAGTCAAATACCTGTATTTGTTCTGTTTTATTGTCCGTTTTTCCAGTAAGGTATTATGTTGCCAGGAGTATTTCCCTTTCTTTTAATATGAGAGAAATTCAATACAGTATAAATGCACATGAACATCTTTTGCATCGTGGTTATCCGAAAAGCATTTTATGTTATTTAAAACTAACTAAAGAAAGGGTTAGGTTGTAATTTTTGAATAATTTATATTTTTATCATGTGGTCCAAAATAAATTTTCATAAACTTAAGGTATCCAAATTTAATCTGTGTAGTACAGTAAGATTTTCTTCCTAATAAAAGAAGAAACTCATAGCTTTTGAATAAATATTTCAGAATTCTTTATCAGAAACAGATTGAGATTGTGCTTTCAGAAAAATAGCTTCATTAGGAAGAAATCACTGTCTAATCTTGATTTTTGTGGTATTCTTCTAGATTTGCTGATCAGGAAGTGAGGTCCCTAGCTGTGACCTGGATTGAGGCCATTAGTGATGATGAGCTAACAGATCTTCTTCCACAGTTTGTGCAAGTGAGTTGTTACTGTTACCTCCCTTTCACTTTCTTCCGGGTTTTGAGGGGAGCTTGCTGAGGGTTCCCCCTTTTGTTTTGATTAAAAGTAGTTTTGTAGTGTGGGAGCTTTGAGGTGCATTGCATGTGGATTTAGTGTGAATTTTTTTCCACTACTGTCATCTGCCCCAAATGAATACTGTATATAAGCACCTGGATCTTTGGTTGTCAGATTTTTTGAACAAACCAGATTTGAGCTTTTCCTTGATTTTTCTTTACTAGTCACTTAAACATAGCTAATGGATATTATTCCTGAGTCTTTACTTTTGTGCTTGATTCATTAATTGGGCCTAAGCTAATTCGTCTGTTTCATTTTTATAAGTATCATCTTTAATCAGCAAGTGTAATACTTGCTTTATATAGTTTCTCTTTTGATAGTTTTATCTGAACAATTTAGTATGGATTTGACCACTAGTAATTCTTGTTTTCTTTTATATGTAGGCTTTGAAATATGAAATTTACTTGAATAGTTCATTAGTGCAATTCCTTCTGTCCAGGGCATTGGGAAATATCCAGATAGCACACAATTTGTATTGGTAAGATTTAAATTTTATTAATTACCTTATTTCCATTCCTAGAATTAGTAGAGATGACATACTCTAAGTCTAAATGGTATGCCAGGCTACTTACTATGGATAACAGATGTTTTATCTAAGGCATCTATTTTAAAGGAGGTAAAGTTTTATGACTTTAGAAATAGAACCAAAAATAACATAACCCTCTGTTGCAAAATATTTGGCATGGTATAGCTCTCTAATAATGAGTTTCTACTTATTATAGCTTAAAATAGTTCCAGGATATCAAAAATTGAAATGTTAAATTGATTTTTGAGGAAGATTCATCCAGTTCTCAGATGTGGCTAACATAAATGTTTTGCTATATCAGGCTTCTCAAGGATGCCCTGCATGATGCCCAGTTTGGAGCCCGGTATGAACATATTTTGGGTGCTCTTCTCTCAGTAGGAGGGAAGAGACTCAGAGAAGAGCTTTTAAAGCAGACGAAACTAGTACAGCTTCTAGGAGGAGTAGCAGAAAAAGTAAGGCAGGCTAGTGGATCAGCCAGACAAGTAAGTACCCATAAAAGGGAACATTAAGTGTTTTGATGCTAAAGAATCTATGATGCTGACAGATGTTTCTCTTTATTGGTAGACTCCCAATAAAACTCTGTTATCTATGCTGTTTGGGACAGATATATTCAAAGGTTGTTTAAAAATATATATAAAAGCCGGGCTCGGTGGCTCAGCCTGTAATCCCGCGCCTTTGGGAGGCTGAGGTGAGTGGATTGCCTGAGCCCGCGGGTTCGAGACCCGCCTGGGCAGCGAGACCTCATCTCTACAATAAATCAAAAAATCAGCCGGGTGTGGTAGTGCGCGCCTGTAGTTCCGGCTACTTGGAAGGCTGAGGCGGAAGGATCTCTGGAGCCCAGCAGGTCGAGGCTGCAGTGGCCGGGAGCGGCCACTGTACTCCAGTCTGGGAGACGGAGTGAGACTCCAACTCCCAAAAAAAAAAAAATAAAATAAATAAATATATATATATATATATATATATATATATATACTTCACAGCCTAATTCCCATGATTATTCATTCCTTACTGATCAAAATTGTTTTTTTGAATTTCTTTTTTATGATTTTATTATAAAATTTATTTGTAATTGAGAAAGCAACACAAGTATGAGTTGATGCTAATTTTTAAAAAATCCAGTAATGAAGGTGCTTATAGAATAAAAATTAAGACTTTACCATTTTCAATCCACTTTTCTAGTTTCTACCTGTAGGTAACTGTGTTCATAGTTTGTTATGTGATTGTCTGCCATATGTTCCTCTTGGTCATTTTATATGACTTTACACTTAAGTGTATATGCAAATTTTTGGAGGTTTTTTTGTTTTGCTTTTTAAGTGTTACAGAAACATAATTGCATTGTATACACACACATTTGTTTTTATTGAGGGAAAATTCACATACCATAAAATTGACCATTTTAACTATTTTAAAATGTACACTTCAGTGGGTTTTTGTACGTTCATAATACTGTATACTACTATCAGAATATTTTCATCACACCGAGAAGAAAGCATGTACTATTAACCACTCACTCTCCATTTCTCCCTCCTCCCAGCCCATAGTAACTAGTAATCCATTTTTTATCTACATGGATTTGTCTGTTCTAGACACTTAATAGAAACAAAATTATACACTATATGGCCTTCTGTGTCTAGTTTCTTTCATTTAGCATAATATTTTCAGGTTTATACATGTTCTAGCATGCTGAAGTACTTTATAATGGACATTTGGATTGTTTTCTTTTTTTTTTTTTGAGTTGGAGTCTCACTCTGTCGCCCAGACTGGAGTGC
>NW_007253572.1:756939-762574 GCF_000164805.1 Carlito syrichta | reverse complement strand
CAATCCACTCACCTCAGCCTCCCAAAGGTGCGGGATTACAGGCTGAGCCACCGAGTCCAGTTTGGATTGTTTAATCACTTTTTGGCTATTAAGAATAATGCTAGCCAGGAGCAGTGGCTCACGCCTGTAATCCCAACACTTTAAGAGGCAGAGACAAGAGGATTGCCTGAGCTCAGGGGTTCCAGACCAGCCTGGGCAATGTGGTGAGACCTTGTCTCTACATAAATCAAAAACTTAACCAGGCATGGTGGCATGTGCCTGTAATTCCAGCCACTTGGAAGGCTGAGGCAGGATTCCAGCGTGGGCAACAGAGTGAGGCTCCTACTAAAAAAAAAAAAAAAAAAAAAATTGAAGAAGAATGCTGCTATGAATATCCATGTACACTTTTTTGTTTAAATACCTAAAAGAGGTTAAAACACTTTAGCTAGGAATTGAATTGCTGGGTCATATTGTAATTTTGTACTTAACTTTTTGAGAAACCATAGAACTATTGTCTGCAGCAGCTGTACCATTTGACATTCCCACCAGCAATATAGAAGGGTTTCAGTTTTTCCAACTTTGATATTTTCTGGTTTTTTGTTTGTTTGTTTGTTTTTGAGTCGGCGTCTCACTCTGTCACTCAGGCCGTAGTGTAGTGGCACGCTCACGGTCACCACAGCCTCGACCTGCTGGGCTCAAGTGATCCTTCTGCCTTAGCCTTCCAAATAGTTGGGATACAGGTGTGCGCCACCACACCCAGCTAATTTTTTGATTTATTGTAGAGATGAGGTCTCACTATGTTGCCCAGGCTGGTCTCAAATTCGTGGGCTCAGGCAATTCTCTCACCTCTGCCTCCCAAAGTGCTGGGATTATAGGCATGAGCCACCATGCCTGGCTTTTGTTTGTTTTATTTACAGCTATTGTAGTGGAAGTGTGCTATCTCGTGGTTTTGATTTGCATTTCCCTAATAACTAATGATGTTGAACACATCTCCGTGTGTTTCTTGGCCATTTGTATATCTTTTAAAGTTCTTGTAAGCTGGGCGCAGTGGCTCACCCCTGCAATCCCAGCACTTTGGGAGGCAGAGGCTAGATGTTTACCTGAGCCCAGGATTCGAGACCAGCCTGGGCAACATGGCAAGACCTTGTCTCTACAATAAATCAAAAAATTAGCCAGGCATGATGGTGCATGCCTGTGCTTCCAGCTACTTAGAAGGCTGCAGTGAAAGGATCACCTGAGCCCAGCAGGTTGAAGCTGCAGTGACTGTGAGCATGCCACTGCATTCTAGCCTGGGCAACAGAGTAAGACTTCAACTCGAATAAATAAATAAAGTCCTTCTAATATTTTTATAGTTATAGCTCTTATATTTAGATGTCTGACCCATTTTGAGTTAATTTTTGTATGTGGTGTGAGGTGTAGGGGTCCAACTTTATTCTTCTGTGTGTATTTATCCAGTTGTTTCAGTATTTTTTTCCTATTGAATTGTTTTGGCACTCTTGTCAAAAATCAGTTGACTATACTTGTATATGTCAGTTTATTTCTGGACTCTCAATTCTATCCCATTCATCTATATATCTAACCATATGCCATACTGTTTTGATTACCATAGTTTTGTAGTAGGTTTTTATATCGGGAAATATGAATCTTCTGAGTTTGTTCTTTTTTGTGACTATTTTGGCTATTCAGAGGTTTTATCATTGCATATGAATTTTAGGATCAATGTGTACATTTCTGCAAAAAAAATTTGAATTTCAGTAAGAACTATTTAATCAATAGATTAATTTAGGAAATATTATAATCTTAATAATATTAGGCCAGACTCAGTAGCTCAGCCTGTAATCCAGCGCTTTGGGAAGCCGATGTGAGTGGATTGCCTGAGCCCACAGGTTCGAGACCTGCCTGGGCAACTTGGCAAGACCTCATCTCTACAATAAATCAAAAATTAGCCAGACATGGTAGTGCGTGCCTGTAATTCCGGCTACTTGGAAGGCTGAGGCGGAAGGACCACTGGAGCCCAGCAGGCCGAGGCTGTGGTGGCTGGGAGCGTGCCACTGCACTCCAGTCTGGGGCACAGAGTGAGACTCCAACTAAAAAAAATAAAAAATAATAATAATAATAATATTCAATCTTCCAGTTTATGAACACTAGGTGTCTTTCCATTTATTTAGATCTTCTTTGATTTCTTGCAACAATTACACTTTTTTTCAGATTGCCTTTTTACTTCATCTTAGAGAAATCACATCAGCACATATAATTATACTCCATGTTTCTCAATAGGTACATAATATTACAAAGAATTATAGCATAAATTATGAACCATTACATCTGTTTAAGTTGTTAACATATTTTTCCTTTCCCAAACAGTGTTGCAGTGAACTTTACTGTATACATTTTTACTTCTTTGCTAATATTTATAGGAAATTCCTACAGGTGAAAAAGTTGAGTTGAGAGCTACCTACATTTTTAGTTGTAATAAAACTAAAAATTGCTCTGTAAAAAAAAAACTGTTCAATTGCTCTGTAAGAAAAGTTATGCCTATAAACACCTCTTTCCCTACCAAGAGATTATGAAATGGTTTCCCATAGTTGGATATTGTTTTAAATTTTCTGTGAAAAATTACATTCATTTTTGTTCATAACCATGTGTTCTTCCATAGAAGTACATGGTCTATTTCTTTGACTATTAGTGAACTTTAACATTTTCATGTATGTTGGTTGGCTATATGTACCTTTTCTGCCTACATTTATAGCCTTTGCCCATTCTAATTTTATTTTACAGTAAAAAATAACTCTTAAAAATTGGACATTTTATAAATTGTGTCCACAGCATAATTTGCTGTCTTAAAAATTGATCTTCAAGCTGGGCACGATGGCGAATGCCTGTAATCCTAGCACTTTGGGAGACAGAGATTGCCTGTGCTCAGGGGTTCGAGACCAGCCTGGGCAACTTGGTGAGACCTCGTCTCTACAATAAATGCAAACATTAACTGGGTGTGGTGGTATGTGCCTGTAGTTCCAGCTATTTGGAAGGCTGAGGCAGAAGGATCACCTGAGCCCAGCAGGTCAAGGTGGTGATGGCTGTGAGCGTGCCATTGCATTCCAACTTGGGCGACAGAGTAAACCTCCAACTCAAAAATAATTGATCTTGAATTTTATTATGTTCTTACAGTATCAATCTCTTCCTACAGGTTGTCCTCCAAAGGAGTATGGAACGTGTACAGTCCTTTTTTCTGAGAAATAAATGCTGTCTCCCTCTCAAGCCAAGTCTAGTGGCAAAAGAACTAAATGTTAAGGTAGCATATATAATATTTTAAATTCATATTAAATTTTAAAATAGTATCTATCCAAAAAGAAAACGTCTCCAGGCATGGTGGTGTGCTTGTACTCGCAGCTACTTAGGAGACTGAGGTAGAAGAATCACCTGAGCCCAGGAGGTCGAGGCTGTGATTGTGTCACCACTCCACCCTGGGCAACAGAGTAGAACTCTGACTCAAGACATAATCATAATCATAATCAAAATATATAGGCAGAAGGCAGATGGGCAGGTGTGCTTAGGGCAAGTGAGAATAAAGCCTTCGATTGTCGGTTACAAGTATATATGTATATATGAATGGTAGTTTGTGATTAGGATCTATGTTTATCTTACATATTCTTACCTAACCACCATTCTTAAATAAAAAAGTAAAACGATTTACTACCTTGGGCTTTGTTTTTTCTCTTAAATTGATCTCACTGTCTTAAACTAGCTTTTTAGTTAGTTTCGTTTTAAAATAAGGTTTTATCTCTGATAATGAAATTATTAAAGTTCTTGTCAATATTTGATTCTATAGCTAATTAATTACAATAGTAGCATAAACAGAAGAAGTGGAGATCTCAGATCACAGTGACTTGGGGGAAGGATAAGAGTATCACAAGGCTTTATGATATGTTGATGGATTAAGACACTTACAAAGCTCACACTTCAAAAGTCTGTGTGTCAAGATTAAGTTTTTGTTTCCCTGCCGAGAGCAATGATACTTTCCTTACGTCCGCTTTCAGTTTCAAAAGATATTTTAATTTACCTATATCTGCCATTCCAAAAAGCACGCTATTTATTTTATTTGCCATAATTCAAAGTAACAAGTACTGTAACCAGGCATGGTGGTATACTCCTCTAGTCCCAGATGTTCTGGAAGCTAAGGTTGGAGGATTACTTGAGCCCAGGAGTTTAAAACTGCAGTGAGCTATGATCATGTGAAGCCCTGTCTCTTAAAAATAAATAAATAAATGCATACATACATACATACATACATAAAATTTAAAAACAACAAAGGAACAAGTGAAAGGAGAAGTGCCTAGGGCAAAAAGCGCCCTAAACCCGTTTTTATTTTGGTGTTACCTTTCTAATGTTTAGCATCTTGTATTTGCAGTCATGCTCCTTCTTCAGTTCCAATGCTGTACCCTTAAAAGTCACAATGGTGAATGCTGACCCTCTGGGGGAAGAAATTAATGTCATGTTTAAGGTGAGCCAAAATAAGAATACTTTTTTTTAAGGGCAATTTAGGAATTATTTTATTAAATTCCTTTTCTAAAGTTACAAAGATCATTTTGTTTATTTAATATTTAATTAAGTGAAGGATTACATGAAAAATTATCAGTGACGTAAGCTGTTCCCAAATGCAGCTGCAGAATAGGGCTGCTGCATGTGGCCTTGCTGGCTGAGCACATCATGGCTCCAGGCAGCACCCTTCACACAGACTCTGATGGATGGCACCCAGACTTGTGTAGTGCGAACCGCCCAACCAGCCGGGCCAACAGCGCTGGCACTGGCCTTGGGAAACGCAGCTCATCGGGAGTAGGCGGCCTGGAGTACTACAGGGTAATCTATTACCTGTCAGAATTCTGTGTGTTATGATCATCATTTGGATATTTTAAAGAAAGAATGAAGAGTTTTAGTTAATTCAGTGAGTTGGTTAAATGGAGGTTCATAATGATAGCTACTACTGAACCACCTGGGAAATGTATAGTAAGTTCTATATACTCAGGTCTGCTTTTGAAATCTGTATTTTGTTTTATTGATTTACTTAAACCAGTACAATCTGTTTTGGTTACCGAAATTTTATGTGTTAAGGCAATTCCTCTCATTCTTTCTAATGATTTTCTTGGCTAGTCTCAAAATGTATTCATCATTATGTGTTTTTAAATTATTTTATCCAGTTTAAAAAAGAAAATGAAAACTTGTTTGGGTTTCAGTTAACATTAATTCATTTTGGAAAAGTTAATTTTTTTTTTTTTTTTTTTTGAGTTGGAGTCCCACTCTGTCGCCCAGACTGGAATGCAGTGGCCGCTCCCGGCCACCGCAGCCTTGACCTGCTGGGCTCCGGCGATCCTTCCACCTCAGCCTTCCACGTAGCTGGAACTACAGGCATGTACTACCACACCTGGCTAATTTTTTGATTTATTATAGAGGTGAGGTCTCACCAAGTTGCCCAGGCGCGTCTCGAACCCACGGCTCAGGCAATCCTCTCACCTCAGCTTCCCAAAGCGCGGGATTACAGGCTAAGCCACCGAGCCCAGCGGGAAAGTAAATTTTTTTAAGTAAACTTTTTCTTTTGAGATAATTATAGATCTATAGGCAGTTTTAAGAAGCTATACAAGCTGGGCTCGGTGGCTCAGCC
>NW_007253572.1:730935-756806 GCF_000164805.1 Carlito syrichta | reverse complement strand
TCGGAAGGCTGAGGTGGAATGATCACCGGAGCCCAGCAGGTAGAGGCTGCAGTGGCTGGGAGCGGCCACTGCACTCTAGTCTGGGCAACAGAGTGAGACTCCAACTAAAAAAAAAACAACAACAACAAAAAAAAGAAACTATACAGAAATGACTGGGCATAGTGGCTCACGCCTGTAATTCCATCACTTTGAGAGGCCAAGGCAAGAGGATTACCTGAGCCCAGGGTTTCGAGACCAGCCTGAGCAAATTGGTGAGACCTCATTTCTACAATAAATTTTTAAAAATAGAATTAGCAGCCGGGCTCAGTGGCTCAGCCTGTAATCCCAGCGCTTTGGGAGGCTGAGGTGAGTGGATTGCCTGAGCCCGTGGGTTCGAGACCCGCCTGGGCAACTTGGCGAGACCTCATTTCTACAATAAATCAAAAAATTAGCCGGGCGTGGTAGCGTGCACCTGTAGTTCCAGCTACTTGGAAGGCAAAGGCGGAAGGAAAACTGGAGCCCAGCAGGTCGAGGCTGCGGTGGCCAGGAGCAGCCACTGCACTCCAGTCTGGGCAACGGAGTGAGACTCCAACTCAAAAAAAAAAAACAAAATAAAAATAAATCATTAAAAAAAAAAAAGAATTATCCAGGTATGGTGGCACATGCCTATAATTCTAGCTACTTGGAAGGCTAAGATGGAAGGATCGCCTGAGCCAAGCAGGTTGAAGCTGTGTTAGCTGTGAGTGTGCCACTGCACTCCAGCCTAGGCCACAGAGTGAGAGTCTGACTTCCCCCTGCCCCCCCCAAAATGTACTGAAAAATCCTGTGTACTGTTTACCTGATTTCCCCCAGTAGTAGCATCTTGTAAAACTATAGAGCAGTACCACAATCCAGAATTTGGCGTTGATGAAGTCAAGATGAAGAAAATTACATCATCCACAAAGATCCCCTATGTTGCTTTTTTAAAAAAGTTAATATAATCCATGGCCAGGCTCAGTGGCTCAGCCTGTAATCCCAGCACTTTAGGAAGCCGAGGTGAGTGGATTGTTTGAGCCCATGGGTTCGAGACCAACCCAGGCAACTTGGCAGGATCTTATTTCTACAATAAATCAAAAATTCGCTGGGCATGGTAGCGTGCACCTGTAGTTCTAGCTACTTGGAAGACTGAGGCAGAGGTATCACTGGAGCCTTGCAAGTCAACACTGGGGTGGCCATGAGTGTGCCACTGCACTCTAGCCTAGGTAATGAAATGAGACTCCAACTCAAAAAAAAAAAAAATTATATATATATATATATATAAAATTCACATGCCCTAAAACTTGACCTTGAAGTATACATTTCAGGAAATGAAGACATGAAGAAATTAAGTGACTTTCTCTAGAAGACTGCAGAAGAATAAAAAGGCAGTTTGTAGCAGTTCTGTTCTTCCCATTCTTCGCTGTTTACCACCCCCCCTTTAAAATAGTATGTAATCTATTTAGTCTATAGAAAAGTTCAAGTTTCATTTTGCTTTCTTAATTTCAAGGTTGGCGAAGATCTTCGGCAAGATATGTTAGCTTTACAGATGATAAAGATTATGGATAAGATTTGGCTTAAAGAAGGGCTAGATCTGAGGATGGTAATTTTCAAATGTCTCTCAACTGGCAGAGATCGAGGTAAGTCTATTAAAGATGTCTTGATCTCTCTTCTTTTTTTTTTTCTGTGAACTTAGCTTAGAATGTACCTACCCTAAGGGTCCTGATTCAGGTACACTGTGATCTCAGTTGTTTCTTATTTTAATTCAGTGTTATTTCATGGATTCAATGAAATCTCTAAAGAACACCTTTGTGAGTAGCCTAAATAAATGCTTTGCAGTAATTAGAGGTGTCCATTAATTAACCCAGTAAGGAATTTAGGGTCTTTCGCTTTCGAACTTAAAAATAAGGCTGTCTTAGTTAAATCAACTTTGATTTTATTTCCATAAAATAAAATAGTGGTTACATAGTTGTTGTTTTTTACTAAGAGCAGATTTCTATATTATTATTTATTGAATAAGCTTTTGAAATAATATAAAACATTCCAGTATCTGATACATATTATGTGCATAATAAATGACATCCATCATCATTATTCATATTCAACAAATGTTTGTTGTTTATCTACCATCTGTACAGTGTTAAGATTATGTATTCTTATATTTTAGAAGGAAGCAATGAAAGATATATACAAGAAATTAAAGTATGTAATAAGAAAAGTTCTCTGAGAATTACAAAGGCAGTGCTGTGGGGTTTTTAAGAGGGAAAGATCATCTGTGGTTGGTAGAAATGAGAAATGTTTCACTGAGTCTATTCAGAGACACTAGAAAGTCACCTGAAAAATTATATTATTTAATAATTTTTTCAATATTTGCCATCCAATTTATACCTATAATGAAAGGAATTCACTGCATTTCAAGGCAAACCATTCTATCCTGGGCAGCTCTGATAGCTGTATAGTTCTTTCTATATAGAAGGCGAATAATGGGGACTATGTCTTGATGTCTTTTGTCCATTAGTTCCAGTTCTGTCCATAGAATAGTCTATCTTATAATTATTAATAAGTCGAATCCCTCTTCACAATGACCAGTATTGTGGCCTCAGATTATGAGTTCCAAATTCTTCAGTTATTTATCAAACATGTCTTTATCAAACATGTCTTCGTCACTGCTTGTTCCCCTTGTCAAGGGTTCAAGTAATCTATTGTCCCTATGAATGGCACCTGGATTTTGTAGAATACAAAATGGTGGACAACATGTTACACATGTGGAAGCTTATTCAGAAATAAATCAGTAAGTTATCATTATACTAGCTCCTGCTAAGGCGTGTTTTGGTCATCCTATACTTGTACATTTTCTTTCTTTTTTTTTTTTTTTTTAAGAGACTGGGTCTCGCTGTGTTGCCCAGGACAGTCTTCCTAGGCTCAAGCAATCCTCCTGTCTCAGCTTCCCAAGTGGCTGGGACTAAAGACATGCCATGATACCCAACTATGTGCTCGTGTCTTAGACCCACATATAGGACATTGACTATTAACTTTGCTATATTTGACCTACTTTTTAGCTTTTTAAATATTTTTTTTAAATCTGGTTTTTATCTGTCAATGAGCCTCTTAGCTTATATCATGAACAGATTTTAAAAATGTATATTTTGTAGCTTCTGCTAAGTCATTGGGAAAAATATTTATCAAGAGAGAGCCAAGGACCAACCCTCGTTGAATGTCACTAGAGACCTCTCTTCAGGTGATTGCTAAATCAAGTACAGTATTTTACTTACTCATCTTTGTTGTATTATGAACCACTCCATATGTCTCCATTTTATTGATTAGTACAGCACGAGCGCTTATAATTCCCTGCTCAAACTTTATTTTTCTTGTCAAAAAGGAAATCAGGCCAATTTAAGTATTCATGTTGGTTGCTTTTTTATATGTAAATCTTGCAAGGTAAAAGGTAAAAGTTGTCTTATCAAGTAAGACTGCTCAATAAGAACCTATCATCACAATTAAATTAGCTTTTTTGTTGCCACAATTTGTTCATTATCACTGAACTTCCTCTTTCTCCTTTTGGAATACCATGTATTTAACTCTACAGGCTTGATCAGATTCTCCTTGTTTTTTATGTTTCTAACTAGTGGTTGAGTGCTTACTATGCACCTGGCGCTGTGCTAAGCTTTTTCACCTGTGTCAGTCTCACTGTATCCTTTATTTTCACAAACACTTCAGTCTATAATAATCTCTCCCTTCTTCAAACTCAGCAGTCTTTAATACTCCCCAGACATTTCATATTACCTTAAATTTTCTTTCTGCGTGTTTTCTATCTTCCCCACTGAAATGATTATAGGTTCCCTCAGGGCTGGAACTGTTTTATATCTAGATAGTAATACTTTGTATAGCCTATGAACTTTGGTCCACTGTTTTGTACCTAGTAATTAGAAGTAGTCATAAAACCAAGATGGAGGGCTGAGTGCGGTGGCTCAACTGTAATCCCAGCACTTTGGGAGGTGGAGGCGAGAGGATTGCCTGAGCTCAGGAGTTCGAGACCAGCCTAGGTAACTTGGCGAGACCCTGTCTCTACAATAAATAAAAAACTTGGCGTAGTGGTGTGTGCCTATAGTTCCAGCTGAGGAAGGCTGAGGCAGAAGGATTACCTGAGCCCAGCAGGTCGAGGCTGCAGTAGCCATAATCACGCATTCTAGCCTGCGTGGCAGAGTGAAAACCTGACAAAAATAATAATAATATCAAGATGGAGGTACCCATTGAAAAAGGATGTCACTGTGAACTATTATCTAGGTGGTACAGCCAGAAATAAAAGGGCCAAATGAGTGTATTCTGCCGTGTGTAACCAGCTTACTGGAATTATAACCTGGCACTGTATCCTTCCCCTCAGGGTGCCCTGGAGGCCTTGGTTCACTCTGTTTCCTTCAGTCTTTTATCTGAAGCAGACTCTGTTTCCATATCTCTTATTTTGGTACTGATGCATCTCCTTCATTTTAACAAATATTTAAATTAATTTTTAGATCATATAAACAATATTTTCCCATAGTAAAATGTCCAGATAATGTATAATAGAACAAATTAAAAAGTCAATCTTCGTTTTCTCTCACACCTCCATCTTTGGTCCCAGGTACCTACCCACAAAATATCACCACTTCCGTAGCCTTCTGGGAATATTTTGTGTGCATTCCAATATGCACAACAATCTTTCTTTTTAAACACAAAGGTGTACAGTTCATCATCTGGATTTTGTCTTATAACATTGTTAAGATCTTTCCATCTAAGCACATAAAGACCTATCTCATTGTCTTCTTTTTTGTAAATATCACATAATTTTTTTGTTTGATACTCATTTTAAAGGAGTCATAGAGAAAACACAAACAATTTGCCCAGCTGGGCATTTATATTCCAACTAGGAAGACAGACACGTACTTGAGATATAATCATATCACAAGGTCAATCTTCATCTGTTCTTGCCTTTGAAAGAGCTTAATGTACTCTAAAACACTCTTATCTTGTCCAAATACCTGATGAGAGAATTTTTTTGTGTGCTGAATTGGGATAGTGTATATCTTACGTGTAACTTTACCAGCTAGATCAATATCAGCTAGTAAAAAAGAATTTTGATTGCTCACATTTTCTAGCATGTCCTTCCAACCTTGATTTTTTTTTTTTAAGTAACCATTGCTAGCTGATGTCTTAAGTCAATGACTAAAAACTCTAAATTTTTAAAAGGCTTACTTTTGGGAGATATTTTTACATAGCTTATTATTTTGCCTTCAAAGGCATGGTGGAGCTAGTTCCTGCTTCAGATACCCTCAGGAAAATCCAAGTGGAATATGGTGTGACAGGATCCTTTAAAGATAAACCACTTGCAGAGTGGCTGAGGAAATATAATCCCTCTGAAGAAGAATATGAAAAGGTAATTGGCATGTCTCCTTATTCTAAAAAACTTCGTCAAGAATGCATTACAAAAGGTTTCAAGTACTTTCGTTTTCCAACTCGGGTGACTGAGTAGCAATTTGGTCTAAGTCAGGAAAATAATATCTTTCTTTAAGTATAGAAAGAATGTAAAACAATACATTTAACAGCAGGAATATGAGTGAAACCAATGCTCAATTACTCAAAAACATTCCAAACACATACTTTTAGAGACCAGCAAAACAGAGATATTTTTATAACCCAGGATGTTGTGTTTCCCAAAGATCTTGGAAAAAGTTCAGGAAACGAGTAAGAGTAGCTGCATCGTGTACTAGTAAGGAGCATATATTCTGGGCCAGATCTCTGGCCTTGAATTCAGGTCCCAAGTCACTCACAAGTAACAGGGCCTTGGACAAATTATTTAGCCTCTTTATGCCTCCGTGACTTCTACTATAAAATATTACAGTACATAGTATGGTATTGTAGTATATACAATGGCTGTAAAAATAAGTATCATGATTTTTGTGAGGATTAGATGACTTAATATATATAAAGCACTCCATAGAGAAAATTGTATAATTGGTAGCTCTTTTTTTCTTATTATTGGAAGTATTCATTTTTTGTTTTAGTATTATTTTGAATTACATCTGAGGGAAAGGGCAGTCTCTTAAGACATAAGGCCTCTAGTGAGCCTGACGACCTAAGGAAGACTCAGGAACACTTTGAATGATGATGTAAAAAGACTCCATTTTATTGGCATTTAGCTGCCTACTTTGTGTTTCATTAATACATCGCCTAGCTGGGCTTGGTGGCTCAGCCTGTAATCCCAGCACTTTGGGAGGCCGAGGTGAGTGGATTGCCTGAGCCTGCGGGTTCGAGACCCGCCTGAGCAACTTGGCGAGACCTCATCTCTCAATAAGTCAAAAATTAGCCGGGCATGGTAGCGCACGCCTGTAGTTCCAGCTACTTGGAAGGCTGAGGTGGAAGAATCGCCGGAGCCCAGCAGGTCGAGGCTGCAGTAGCTGAAACCGGCCACTGCACTCCAGTCTGGGCGACAGAGTAAGACTCCAACTCAAAAAAAAAAAAAATACATCAACTTTATAGACATGTGCCATCTGTTGGCCTGTAAAGGTATGATAGAGGAATTGTGTCCTTTGTGGATGTTTTAAACTCTAAACCACTACCTTTTTCTCACTTCTTTGGGGTCTGGAGAAAGCAGTGCAGCAGAAGGCAGTGCTTGCTTTGGTAACATTGACCCTTTTGTGACTTCTTGACACAACATACTAGTCAAGTAGCACAGATTAAGCACCTTTTATGCATTTGGTCTTTGAATGTGATAATAGTTAAGAGGGACTATAACAGTGAAGTCACATTGCCTGGGCTTGAATCCTGGCTGTGCCACTTAACAGTTATATGATCTTTGGTAAATAATCTCTGTTAGTTTCTCTCATCTGTAGAATGGTGATAATAATATTGCCTAAGTTATTGATTTATTGTGAGATCCTAAATGAATTAATGTATATATGCACATATTCTCTGTGTATATGTATATACATAGACACAGGGAGAGAGAGAAATAGAGAAGTGTCTGGTTTTTGGTAAGTGCTGTATAAGCACTTGGTGTTATCATCATTGGTAATGATTTCTGGTGAATTATGTAATAAAATTAACCACATGGACAAGTAAAGCCATATGACTGTATCATCAGAAATATAATATTGTAAGAATAAACTCAGTACACATACTTTAGATAAAAACACTCACTGTCTGCATCTTGCTGTATCCTTCTGTATGGTCTTATTTTAGTAATCTTAGTAATCCCCAGGATAGACAGGACTAAAGTGAAGGAAGTTCTCTAGCTCTGAGAAACTTTTAGAACAGACATAGGGAATCACCAAATAGGAAACAAAACACATTACTCGTATTACTGAATGTTTTAAGGTGGAAGCTGAGTTCCTTTACACATGTCCTCCCTACAAGCAGAGGGTAAAAGCCAAAAAAGTTCTTCTGTCCAGATTAATTTTTGTCCTAAAGATGCCATTTGTGGTAAGCAGCAGTCTGTAAGGAACAGATTTCACAAACATAATGCTTAAGAGTGTCTAAAGGCCGCACATACCCTACGTCAGGACTCACAGAGATCCCTGCCTTTTAAAAGTCAAAAGCTAGAGAATGGGCAATAATCACTTTTAGAAAGGTGTTTTTATTTTTGAAATATGAAAAGACTGACAAAATTGTATTACTATATCCCAATTTGTATGCTATTGAGAGAGTGGATTACAAGTAGTGTTTTTAAAGAGTGATGAATTACTTTAGTTCCTGCCTCCTTTAAAAATAATTCTTTTCCTAAAATAATTGTCTGTCTTTTTTCTAGGCTTCAGAGAATTTTATCTATTCTTGTGCTGGATGCTGTGTAGCCACCTATGTTTTAGGCATATGTGATCGACACAATGACAATATAATGCTTCGAAGCACAGGACACATGTTTCACATAGACTTTGGGAAGTTTTTGGGACATGCACAGATGTTTGGTAGCTTCAAAAGGTACTGATATTGTCATTATTGCTTTTGCCAAAGAAAAGAAGTGCTCCTTGCATCCCAAATTAATGTTCCAAACCTGACCTTTTCTTGCTGTGTTTTGCCTTGTGACTCCCTGTAAGCATAAGTGGGGATGAAAAAGACCCAGTGAGATAACATCACCACAGAGCAGACAGGAAAGAGTGTGAGTGTGTGTGTATGTATATGTTTGTGTGTGAACTTGTTGAAATGAATTAAGGTATATTTATCTAGTTAGCAGTAATCAGTAGAAGTGGTTCCATTTGTATAATGAATACAAGATTTTTCTTTCTTTTTTTTTTTTTTCTTTGCCTTTATAAGTCCAGAGTACTTATAGTGAGGGTGACAGGGCTTTGAAGCCATTTTCCTCCCCTTTTTTTGGAGTTGGAGTCTCACTCTGTCACCCAGGCTGAAGTGCAGTGGCACGCTCGTGGCCAATACAGTCTTGATCTGCTGGGCTCAGGTGATCCTTCTGCTTCACCCTGCCAAATAGCTGGAACCACAGGCATGTGCCTCCATGCCCAGCTAGCCACGCCTGACCAGATTTTTCTTTCTATATGGTTGTAATCACTGTTCAATATCTCTTTGGGTATGTGGATTTATAAATATCACCATAGAGAAAATTTCATATATAAATTCTATCTGAATAATGGGGTTAAGCCAGCCCCAGTGGCTCATGCCTGTAATCCCAGCACTTTGGGAGGCAGAAGCAAGAGAATTACCGGAGTCCACAGGTTCGAGACCAGCCTGGGCAACATAGGGACATTTCATCTCTACAATAAATCAAAAAATCAAGGTTGGGTGTGGTGACTCAAACCTTTAATCCCAGCATTTTGGAAGGCCAAGGCAAGAGGACTACCTGGGTCCATGGGTTCAAGACCAGCCTGGGCAACATAGTGAGACCTCATCTCTACAATATATCAAAAGATTAGCCGGGCATGGTGGTGCGCGCCTGTAGTTCCGGCTGCTTGGAAGTCTGAGGCAGAAGGATCACCTGACCCAACAGGTCAACACTGGGGTGGCCTTGAGTGTGTCACTGTACTCTAACCTGGGTGACAGAGTGAGATTCTGACTCAAAAAAAAAAAAAAAGACAGATTGGTGTGGTGACACTTGCCTTTGGTTCCAGCTACTTGGAAGGCTGAGATGGAAGGATCACCTGAGCCCAGAAGGTCAAGGCTGTCATGGCTGTGAGCATACTACTGCACTCCAGCCTGGGTGACAGTGAGACTTGAGTCAAAAAAAAAAATAAGGGGGATTATTATGTAATAGCTTTCTTGAAAATGTGAATTTTAAAGAATTTTGGAAATTCAAAACTTCCTGTGATTGTTTCCTAATTGGAAATTGCTGTAGCTTAGTAGCTTAGTTTTATAACCCTGTAATAGCAACTGTATTATTTGAATATCTTCTGTAATTAACATTTTTTGTGTACTTTGGTTTTAAACAGGGATCGGGCTCCTTTTGTGCTGACCTCTGATATGGCATATGTCATTAATGGGGGTGAAAAGCCCACCATTCGTTTCCAGTTGTTTGTGGACCTCTGCTGTCAGGCGTACAACTTGATAAGAAAGCAGACAAACCTCTTTCTTAACCTTCTTTCACTGGTAACTGTTCTTTATAAGCACTTAATTAATTTTCTATCAATGCATCTATGTTTCAGTACCTAAAAGGAGTATTTTGTGATTTTGCAATAAAATTTTCTTTAGTCACAAATATCAGTTGCAATATTACTGATTTATTGATATATTTTAAAATTACTGCTGTGTGAAATAAGCCTGACACGAGAGTACCTACTGTCTGACTCTATTATATATAAGATACAAAAAGTCACTCAGAGTGGCTTCCCTGGGGTAGGGACTAGTAGTGACTGAAACTTTAGAGGGCATTCAAGATGCTGATGAATGTTCTATGTCTTAATCTGGGTGTGTTCAGATTGTGAACATTCATTAAGCTGCCACAGTTAAGATTTCTGTACTTTTCTGGATGTGTATTAAGTTTAAGTTAAAAGTGCAAAACAAAAATCTTCTGTGATTATTGACTAAATTTGGTGTAGCAATAAAACAAAGGCCCATGTTATCTTAAGAGAAATAACTCAGAAACTGAAAAGCAAATACCAGATGGTCTCACTTATTTAGTGCAAGCTAAGTAATGTGTACATATGAACATAGATAGTGGAGGAATAGACATTGGGACTTGGAAGGGTAAGGGATGAGAAATTATTTGATGGGTACAATGTACATTATTCATGTGACTGCCACACTAAAAGCCTAGACTTCATCACTACACAGTATATCTGTGTAACAAAACTGCACTTGTACTTCCTAAATCTACAAAAAATAAAATAAAATCTGGACAAAAAAGGTCTGGATTTCACAGCTTTTATTCCATAAACGGGTTTTGAGACTTCTAGAAAGTCACTTCCTAAGCCTCGATTTTTCTTATCTGTATGATAATCACTTAAGTCCCCCAAACAACAATGAATTCCTCAAAACTGATTGTTTTTGTTTGCTTTAGTTCTAATTACTTGACCAGTCTGCAGGAAGGGGTGGGGAGCAGGTGTTTTTAAAATATAACTCACAAAACTTAATTTTCTTCTACAGATGATTCCTTCAGGGTTACCAGAACTTACAAGTGTTCAAGATTTGAAATATGTTAGAGACGCACTTCAACCCCAAACTACAGATGCAGAAGCTACAATTTTCTTTACTAGGTAAGGTATGTTTAAGTATACTGGAGAAGGCACATACAATTTGGTCTTTTATTTGTTTTACCTTAGTTTGAACAAATGCTATATATCAAAATTCTGATTTACAGGAAAAAACTGATTGACAGCATTTACAAACAGTAGTTTGTCAAAAGTTTATTAACTGAATAAATATAAAGGATCTGCAATAGCATTTTAAAAAATATATTAATTTATTTCAAAATATGATCTCAAAGTTTATTTAGCATATGATTTTGATGATTAAAAACCCTACTTATGAACTCCTTTTGAAAAACATGTTTTCTACAGTGCCATGTACCTCTTTAAGTTTTCTTTCTAAAATGTTATCTCTACTAATCTATTTTTCAGGATTTTTTATAAGCACTTAGTTTTGTATTATTGCATCTATGTACCTCTTCATAGATAACTTAAGTGCTAAAATAACAAGCTCTGAGTCACTGATGCAGTAAACTTATATGTCATAGTACTTAAAACACATATACCAATGACTGGCACTTGAATTTGTCATTACTGCTTTAAAAACTAGATCTTCCGGGCAAATATGTTCTAAAGGTCTGGTTGATCGGGTTGGTCACTGACTACTGCTGCCAAATCATCATGATACTATAGCAGGGAGGGGCACATGAGCTCATGTTCTTTTCTCTCCTTTTTCTCTTGCCTTCTTCCTCTCAGTGGAGAAGAGGTATAAAACTGGGACTGGACTAGACTTCCCTAGTCTCAAGAGTCTGGGCTGAAATGAATTGAAGGAAGCTGACTTTTGTATAGCCTTCCAAACTAATCCTCACAATTTAGGTATTGATGGGTTTTCTTTTTTTTTTTTTTTTTTTTTTTTTTTAAAAGAGAGTCATTGGCTCCCCTGGGAAAAACCACAAAGCAGACATGTATTCATCTGCCTGCTTGGACTTCCATAACAAAATGCTGTAGACTGGGTGGCCTAAAACAACAGAAATTTATTTTCTCACAGTTCTGGAGGCTGGGAAGTCCAAGATCAAGATGCCAGCCAATTCAGTTCCTGGCGAGGGCTCCTTCGCTAGATTGCAGATGGCCACCTTCTCACTACTTTCGAGAGCCTGCTCTCTCCTGTCTCTTCTTCTAAGGACATTCCTATTGGATCAAGCCTCCACCTAATTCATTTATGACCAAATTTAACCTTAATTACCTCCATAAAGTCCTGTATCCAAATATAGTCGCATTGGGGGCTGGGCGTCAACATATGAATTTGAGGGAATACATTCATCCCACAGCGAGGCAAAAACCTGTGCTTGAGGTTTCTCTCACTTCTCTTTTCGAATTTCCTTCCTCTTTCCAGCTTTCTTGATCCATCCTGTTTCTGAGACTTGTTTCCTTTGCTTGCCTAAAATGTTCTATGCAGGCCTACATTCCAGACTACCCATCCTGTCAAAACTTCTTTTCCCAACTGAATGAAATTATGATTACTGAAGGAGGAGTCTGACGCCAAATTCCACTAGTCTACTTTTTGATACAAGATAATTTTTCAAATCTGAATTACTTGGGGTGCTTTCTTTCCTACCTGTCAAGTTGTCACCTTCCCTCTTTATGAAAAGGGAATAAAATAAAGAAGTCATCTTTTTAGCATTATGTGAATTATCTTCTATCTGTAATAGTTTTTTAATTAGTCTTGGACCCCACAGGGCTCAAGAAAACAAAGTGTAATTTCTTTTGTGTGCTAAATTATTTTGTTGGGTAATTATTTTAATAACTCTTTGGCCTGTAGAACAAAAAGAATCCTTGGCAAACTAAGAATCTTCTTAATATTTTAAAAGGAATGAATTTACCATGCATTTTCATGAACATTTATTGCTAACAAGTTTTCTGGTTATTTTTATAGGCTGATTGAGTCAAGTTTGGGAAGCATTGCCACAAAGTTTAACTTCTTCATTCACAACCTGGCTCAACTGCGTTTTTCTGGTCTTCCTTCTAATGATGAGCCCATCCTTTCATTTTCACCCAAAACATACTCCTTTCGACAAGATGGTCGAATCAAGGAAGTCTCTGTTTTCACCTATCATAAGAAATACAACCCAGATAAACATTACGTAAGTTTGGTTCCAATACTTGCAGACAGTAATGCGTACATGATTGTTGTCCTTCTTCCTCTCTCCTTTGCTGACTCTGCTAAAGTTCCAAGCATTTGTTCTATTCATAACTTGTTTCTCCCATAGATGGTCCAAAAATAAGTAAACATACTTGAAGCATCCCTGACTTTTTTGGTATTTAATTCTTGCTAAGTATTCTTTCTTCCTTTTGGAGGCAAGGCTAAAACAGTGATAGTAGTCTGCTTTTCTCACTCTTATCTTCTGTTTTTTCTTAATTTCAAAGGTAAAGCTTACTCAGTGTAACAAATTCAACCAGCACAGAAGTACATAAAGGAAAAAGTCAAAGTCTTGTTCCACTTTCTGATATAGCATACACATAAAGTTCATTTTTGAAAAAAACAAGCTCTTCTGTGTGCCTCTCCCCCCTTGAGACTATAATGTTATCTTTTTTGCTGTTGTTTTTCACTTGTGTGCTAATTTTGACCTATTTTGTTAATTTTACTATTTTTTGTATGTTTATTGACTATTTTATCCAAAAACCATTTTTTTTTAGTAGACCATTTTTTCCCCAATGATTTATAATACTACCTTTAAATATGCTAATTTTATGTGTATGCCTAATTTTTTTTTTCTTTGAGTTGTAGTCTCACTCTGTCCCCCAGGCTGGAGTGCAGTGGCACCCTCACAGCCACCCCTGCGTCGATTTGCTGGGTTCTGGTGATCCTTCCACCTCTGCCTTCCAAGTAGCCAGAACTATAGGCACGTACTACAACGCCCAGCTAATTTTTTATTTATTGTAGAGACGAGGTCTCGCCAGTTTGCCTGGGCTGGTCTCTAACCCACTGGCTCAGGCAGTCTGCTCACCTTGGCCTCCCAAAGTGCTGGGATTACAGGCTGAGTATATCTGAATTTATTTCTGGTCTTTATAGGTGTACCTGACTCTTTCTGCACCAGTATTCTCTCTCTCTCTTTTTTTTTTTTTTAGTTGGAATCCTACTCTGTTGCCCAGGCTGGAGTGCAGTGGCACACTCACAACCACTGCAGCCTCAACCTGCAGTGGCTGTGAGTGTGCCACTGCAGCCTGCTGGACTCAGGCGATTCTTCTACCTCAGCCTTTGAAGTAGTTGGAACTATAGGCACATGCTATCATGCCTGGCTTATTTTTTGATTTATTGTAGAAATGAGGTCTCGCCAAGTTGCCCAGGCTAGTAGGCTGTCTCGGACCCCTGAGCTTAGGCAGCCCTCTCGCCTTGGCCTACCAAAGTGCTGGGATTATAGGTTTGAACCACTGTGCCTGGCCTTGCACCAATATTCTTTAAAGTATTGTAACTTTATAATGGTTTAAATATCCAGGCCATGGGGACTCATGCCTGTAATCCCAGCGCTTTGGGAAGCAGAGGCAAGAGGATTGCCTGAGCCCAGGAGTTTGAGACCAGCCTGGGCAACTTGGCGAGACCTCATCTCTACAATAAATCAAAAAATTAGCTGGACATGGTGGCTTGTGCCTGTGGTTCCAGCTATTTGGAAGGCTGAAGCGGAAGGATTACCTGAGCCCAGCAGGTCTAGGTTGCAGTGGTCATGAGCATGCCACTGCACTCCAGCCTGGGTGACAGAGTGAGATTCCAACTTGAAAAATAAATAAATAACCAGCAAAACAAGTTTCCTTCACCTTCCCATAGACCTTTTGCCTTTTTTTCTATTGGCTTTCTTAAGAACTTACATATTAACATCTCATTGGAATTGCACTAAATTTATAGATTGGGGAGCATATTTATTATATTTGATTTGGAAATAAAATGCCTTTCACTTTTAAATTCTAGTTTATATGTCTTACAATGGTTATGATCACTCTTAGAATGTAGTCACATGTGCTATAAATACAATGACTTTTATATTTGCTATTTCCTATTGGTAGCATGCTTGATAGCAAGTTAAAAGCACTTGGACTACATACTATAAATTTATCTGTCAGAAAAGGAGATTTTATCACTTCTTGGCCTTTTGGTAGGACCATGGGGCTTTATTATAAATTTAATGTGCTTGGGTATGATTTCTTTTCAGATTTATGTTGTCCGAATTTTGAGGGAAGGACAGATGGAACCATCATTTGTCTTCCGGACATTTGACGAATTTCAGGAACTTCACAATAAGCTCAGTATTATTTTTCCACTTTGGAAGTTACCAGGGTATGTTCCCATCCTTGTACATTAATCATTTTTGTAGGAAACAGTTTGTTATCAAAGTAGGTGAAGAGTCTGTGTTAACACTTAGTAAGATACTATGGATTACATCTGGCTTGTTTTCCTTTGTATCACAAGGGCCTAATACAAAACTAGACATAGACAAGGAGCTGTAAGTTTTTGTTGAATGAATAAGTTATCAAGATATTAAAATATGGAATTTTCTAGATTTCTGATTTTAATTGAAGCTTTGACTTTGCTGTCTCTACTATAGTAAGCAGCACAAGATAACAACCTGGAATCTTGGTCTTAAAAAAATCATGCTAGCTGGGTGCAGTGGCTCAAGCCTATAATCCCAGCATGCCTGTAATCCCATGCCTCTGGGAGGCCAGAGGTGAGAGAATTGCCTGTGTCCACGGGTTTGAGACCAGCCTGGGCAACTTGGTGAGACCTCATCTCTACAATAAATCAAAAAATTGCCAGGTATGGTGACGGTATGGCTCCAGCTACTTGGAAGGCTGAGGTGGAAGGATTGCCTGAGCCCAGCAGGTTTTATTATGAGTCATACTGAGCTTTCTGATAAATAATAAACTGAAGCAAACATAATTGACACTGTTAATCAAATTCCTAGTGCTTAGTTTTATATCTGATACCCTTCGGAACCCCTGTTTTAATGGAGCTTAATGACCAATAGTTTTCTTGCATCAAGTTGTTTATATTCTTTTCAGACTAGATTTCAAAAGTAAGGGGGAGGCAGAGGGGTATTAGAGTTGTTTCCATACCACCCAAATCAGTGGAACTGAGAGTATCCTTTCAGCACCTTATCTAGGCCCTGTGATGTTATTTATGGATTTTACTGGTATCTACAATAGCCCTGTGGCTGATTGAGTAATGATTCTTTTAGAGAACAGATATGGATAAAATATTTGTGAATGATTAAACTTGAGAAATAATAGAAAATAAGTAAATACAGGAAATTAGCAACACATATAGCTTTTCTTTTTCTTTTTTTTGAGTTGGAGTCTTGACCTGCTGGGCTCTGGCGATCCTTCCACCTCTGCATTCCAAGTAGCTGGAACTACAGGCGCGCACTACCATGCCCAGCTAATTTTTGATTTATGTAGAGATGAGGTCTTGTCAAGTTGCCCAGGCGGGTCTCGAACCCGCGGGCTCAGGCAATCACTCACCTCAGCCTCCCAAAGGCGCGGGATTACAGGCTGAGCCACCGAGCCTGGCACATGTAGCTTTCCTACCAAAGCTCATAAAAGGATAATAAGAAATGGAACTATTTCATCTCCAATACTTTGAAATCACAAAAAATTACTTTATAATGCATTAAGATTTTACTTTGTCTTTTAATTATAAAAATATATATCTAAGTGCATATATATATATGTGTGTGTGTGTGTATATATATATACACACACACACTGTACTTGATTATTTAAACCCCATCTGTTTTTGTTTTTCTTTTGTAGCTTTCCTAATAGGATGGTCCTAGGAAGAACACATATAAAAGATGTAGCAGCCAAAAGGAAAATTGAATTAAACAGTTATTTACAGAGTTTGATGAGTGCTTCAACGGATGTAGCAGAGGTGACCTTCCCAAATGAGAAGTGAAACATATTTTACCTTTGGGCTACATAATATTTAAACTAATGAATCTTTTTTCTCTTTAATCTTAGTGTGATCTTGTTTGTACTTTTTTCCACCCTTTACTTCGAGATGAGAAAGCAGAAGGAATAGCTCGATCTGCAGGTAAGATGATTTTTTTCCCTCTGTTGCTTCCCCATGACTTGCAATCTGTCATTTCTTAGTGAATGCAGTGGGGTGACAGTGGGCTCACCTGCTGTAGTCAGTGACAGTGGGAAGAGGGCATTCTCTCTAAGCCAGTCTATTTCTGGATTAAAATAAGTTTCCTAGTAGAGTGTGATGGCTAAGCAAGTATAACTCAGTGGCCTACCAGTTTCTTCACTCCTCTTTCCCCTCTCCTCTATCCCCACCACATGTGGTCCTAGAAGGAGAGCAAAATTCTTGTGTTGCATCTCGATCCACTGCAAGGAAGATAAAATAAAGATGAAAATATTCATATTTTCAGATTCAGGTCCCTTCAGTCCTACTCCAGGCCAAATAGGAGGAGCAGTGAAATTATCCGTCTCTTACCGAAATGGTACTCTTTTCATCATGGTGATGCACATCAAAGATCTTGTGAGTAATTATAAATAATGGTGATGGTAGAGGAAACCCATACCTTGTAGGAAGCATTACTGTTAAGGGACTGTTTTTCTTTATAGGTTACTGAAGATGGGGCTGACCCAAATCCATATGTCAAAACATACCTACTTCCAGACACCCACAAAACATCCAAACGTAAAACCAAAATTTCACGGAAAACTAGGAATCCAACATTCAATGAAATGGTAAGTTAAAATCATTTCTTAAATTTCCTTGGCCTGTTGTTTTGTGATTTTAAATTTCAAACCATTTTAAATTTAAGGTTTTTAGATATCAGTTGCTGAACTATTTCTTACACAGAGTAACTTGATAGTGTCCAGTGTTATCTGACACAATGGTGTAAAATAGAGCCCCAGCCATAGACCTTAGGAGCCATAATTCAACTCCCTTCCAATGCATGAACTCCCTTCTAGAGTGGTGTCAAAAAGTGGTTGTCCTAGTCTGTGCCTAAGTATTTCCAAACCATCCAGTTTGTCTTGGGTAGCTCCAACTCTTAGATTATTTTTTTATACGAAGCTGACATGTTAACTCTCTGAGGCCATCAGTGGGGTCTCAGTTGTACTTCTTAGAGCCACACAAAATACTCTTTTCTTCCTTTTGCATGACAGCTCTTCAAATAATTGAAGTCAAAATGTCCTTTCTGTTTATTCTTTTAAAACATCTTTAGTACCTTTACCTTCATTTGAGAGAATGTAGTTTCAAAATCATTCTCCTTCAAATATGTTTTACTTTCTTGGGATCCCTCTTAAAAGAGAGTGCTCAAAGATTCCTGAGGGGTGGGTCAGGGGATGGGAGGAGAATTTGGAAAAAACTTACCCTGAATTTACTCAGTGTGGGGAAACGCAAAAAAAAGAAAGTGCTCAAAATTGAAAGCAATAAGCAAAGTATAAGCTGAAACATAACTGGGCTGTTGCTGAAAAGATACTCATAGTCGACTTACAAACTTACCAACCTATTAAAACCTGCTTAAGTTTCCCCTCTTCCTCCGTACTCAATAGCTAGTTTAGGATAAATACATTATTTATGTACATTAACATTACATCCACAAAAATTAGAGATTGGAAACAAATAATTCTGAATTTTCATCAAGGTTATAAATTTATTGACTGGGCTCGGTGGCTCAGCCTGTAATCCCAGCACTTTGGGGGGCCAAATTGAGTGGATTGCCTGAGCCCGTGGGTTCGAGACCAGTCTGGACAACTTGGCGATACCTCATCTCTACAATAAATAAAAAAAAATTAGCCAGGCGTGGTAGCGCTCGCCTGTAGTTCCAACTACTTGGAAGGTTGAGGCGGAAGGATCACCAGAGCCCAGCAGGTTGAGGCTGCAGTGGCCGAGAGGTGTGCCACTGCCCTCCAGCCTGGGTGATAGAGTGAGACTCCAACTCAGATAGATAGATAGATAGATAGATAGATAGATAGATAGATAGATAGAGTGAGACTCCAACTCGATAGATAGATAGATAGACAGACAGATAAATTTATCGAGATAGATAGATAGATAGATAGATAGATAGATAGATAGATAGATAGAGTGAGACTCCATCTCGATAGATAGATAGATAGATAGACAGACAGACAGACAGACAGATAAATTTATCGAAACAGAAGATCTTTTCACCTCTCTAAAATCATATGCAATGCTTGGTAAAGACTAGTTGGTATTATTCTCAAAAAGTAGTGCACTGGCTTCTTTTCTAGTTAGTGTTGTGCTGTCAAGAAAATAAAATGTAGTCAGGTTTTGCTGTTGTTTAAAGTTATTTTAGCCAAATAGCGAGAAAGACTAAATTAAGGAGATATTTGTCAGAACTTATGGGGAGGCTTGCTTGAAAAATTAAAATTCAAAGTGTTGAATATGATGAGAACTTGAAACAGAATAGCTTTGCAACACTCCAAATTTGTTGCAAACTGCATTTTTAATTGGTGAATTTTTTATATTAAATTATAAATTGAGATTATTTTGTGGTATATAAAATCTAAGAGAACAAAAGAAAATTTTAGTCTCTCCTTTTTTGTAAAATAATTATAATTATGCTGTCTACCAATTTGCTTCTTTCCATTCTCTGTTTTCCCAGCTATGAGATCATCTTAAGGTATCTTGCCATGTAATTTCATTCCCTTCCCCATCACTTCCATCTCAGAAAAACTGTGTTTCTAGTTTTTACTTTTTAGCCAATGATCGGTCCTGCTTTGTACATCTCTATGTCATACATTCACAGGATCGATAGTACAATCCCAGACTCCTGAAATACAAAACGTGCTTTTAAAGTGTTGAGACAGATCCTACTAGATGTGTTGTAATCAATATCATTCATTATAGTCATTCTTTGGCTCATGTTCTCACAAATGTTTTCACTTAAAATATTCCAAGAAACCAAACAAACTTTAATTTGTAATTTACTATTTTTTTTTCCTTTGCTGTGAGCTTGTATACTGTGGATATAGCAAAGAAACCCTAAGGCAGAGAGAACTTCAACTAAGTGTACTCAGCGCAGAATCTCTGCGGGAAAATTTTTTCTTGGGTGGAATAACCCTGCCTTTGAAAGATTTCAACTTGAGCAAAGAGACTGTTAAGTGGTATCAACTGACTGCAGAAACTTACTTGTAAACTAGTGAAATTCTGAGCTTTGGTAGCAAGGACGGTTATAAATGTGCGCACATACATTCACAACACATTTGTGAACTTTGTATAGTATTTTTATACTTGGACAGAAATTATAAAGTCAAATACACTAGCTGCATTTCAGTACATCTGTTGGACCAACAGTTACATAATTAGCCTTTATGAATTTTTGGAAGCCATTGCTGTTTTAAAGTCATTATACAGGTTGCTACAAACTCTAAACTTAATATATACTTATACTAAGTCCTAAAAAAGACTTTGAGACAGTACTATGTCAGTTCAGCCACCTATTTTGCATTGTTTCCTGTCTAGAGACAGAGCATGTTTGTTTTCCTGTCATACACCTTTTATAACCTTTACCACTGTGTATGTTCACAAACACCAAAGTAAAGGAAAGATGCAGGATGTTACCATAATATGCAGCTGCTATTCACAGAGCTGAAAAACAAAGCACAAAGAATAGATAACTATATTAAGAACTACTAAGTAGTTTATGGAAGTAGGGGAAAAAATAATATTGCTTTTTATTCATGTCTTTAAAGCCTTTTTCAGAATAAGTGCCAATCACTGAAGTTGTAAATAATGGTGCCTTAACTTTATATGCTTTCCTGGCACTTCGTTTCTGATTTTTTTCATTATTTGATAAATAATTAGAAAGTAGTTTTCAGTTATTTTCAGCTTACTAAAGACAAGAAATTGTGTACATGTACTAATGTTTTTCCAACCCCCCTAAAAAATATCATTTTGTCTACTTCTGATGTGTGACTTAGTTATTTAAACAGTCAAGCCATTTGATTTAAGTTTTTGTTGCCCAGTACTGAATGAAACTCATCAACATGGTTGTACGTTAAATTCCATCATTCCATTATAATCCTACATTTATTCCTAGGAGTGTGGATTGAAATTTGGTGATTTTATCTCCTTATAACTGTGTTCCACTCCCTCATTAAATAAGTGAAAGTGTTCTACCACGTGCCCATTCCTAAGTAGGGCAGACTCTTCACAAGAGGCCCAGGACAAGAATTCTAGGGTCCAGACTGCATTTTAATATAGACCTTTATGGAAGTTTATCTTCTATACTGTCTTACTTACATTTGTAAGCATTGTACATTCACATGAAATAATTATTTTCTTAATATAATGGGATTCAGAATCATAAGGGATAGAATTAAGATTATTCTACAGTAACCATTAATAATAAGATTGACTTGTATTAGTTATTCAACTAAAGACATCATTTTGTTTAGTTGGGATAAATACATATATATGTAGCAAGAACTCGTTAGAATAGAAATTCAGATACTTTTTAAATGGTCATAGAAATTCTAGTAATCTGGTTTGCTGTGAGAAAACTGGCAAAATATGCAATGAAGAGTATGAAGAGAGAAAGGGCAATCTCCAACTCAGTTGCCCAGAGCAGAATTTTCATGAACTGCAGATCTTTCATATAAATGGTGATACCTGCAGAGCAGAGTGGAAGAGTTGAGAAAAATCATGGGCAGGCTGTGTGGGGAGAGAAACTTGAACTTTTTGGTGCCTAACACTAATGGTCCATTTGTAGTTAAACTCATATGAATATGATATATGAATGTCTTTTTTTAATGTAAAAATGTGTTGTCTATTTAATAAGTTAATTACAATGCACATCTAAGCACCACCATTTGCTTTTTCCACATACAATTAACATTTCTTTGAAGCATGTAAGTAGCTTTGCAAATGCAAATGACTAGAAATTTTCACTTAAGCTTTGAAACCTAATTTCATTCCATAAGTTGTCACTTAGTTGCTGTACAAAAAACAACAAAAAAAGTACTGTCTTGGTAAGAGATCACTGTTGATTGGACTCAACATGTACTGCCTTTTTGCAGTCTGTTACAGCAGTGTCTATTAGCACAAATAATAGAGCAAGAAAATGTGATGTCACTTTTCTATTACAAGGAATCTGGATTCATTTCTAAAGTGTATATTATGGTTAATAATGTACAGTTGAGAGTTCAAAACACGTGGTCATGTTTCCTCTTAATTTAATGCATTTTGTGCTACCCTGGGTCATTAAAACACACATATGTTTTACATATAGTTTAATATAAGTTATTTCTTTTTGAAATGCTAATCTTCAGCCCATACCAAAAAAAAAGAGGGGGAGCCTCTTTGTACTACTACTATCAATCAACTTTAAATTGGTTGGATTTTAAAACATTTTTTAAAAGCTTACATTAAAGTAAATCTGAAAAACAAAAGCTTAACAAACTGGCCAAGACACTAATTTTTATGTATGTGTAATCACAATGTTTTATACTTATGTGTCTTTATTGACTAAAAATAATTATGTTACATGTTAAGTCCTGCACCAGAAGAATTCTTTCTTCTTTCCAGTGTTTTGGGATTTGAAGATAATGGTTCACTCCAAGAACCTATTATTTTCTCTACTGAAGAACCTAATGTAAAACTTGCACTGATATTTTTATTACTGCCTTTATATGAATCTATAGGTATCTAAATGTCAAGGCATGTATCTTTGATAAAGTATTTCTTTTTTCAAATTAAAGTTGTATAAAAGTTTCAATATCTTGCCTTAAACCAGTTGACTGTTCTTTCTAGGATTCACGTATTGTTGCATAGAAAACATTCACTTTTGATACTTAGACTTCAGATCAAAAAGGACTGAAACCCCACATCATAATCCATATATTTACTTACATGTTTGACTAGCAGTGCAAATATGAATGAATATGGTGATTAGTCATATCTATAAGAATCAAATAATTATATTAAGGTAGTGAATAAAGATGTATAATATTTTTATTAAAACCTTGAATATATTCAGTGGATTGAATGTGACTTTATAACTGTACTATGATTATATTAAAATATTTCTGGAATAAATGCACTCTGCCATCATTTTCCTTTTTGACATACATTTTTGGTTCCAAACTTTAAACTCACTGTTGCTATTCTTTGCATCTCTCTCAGGAGTTTATTAGGTTTAATAATCCTTACATTCAGAACTAGCCTGTCAGTGAGTTGACCCTAAAAATGTCCAGATAGAGAGTCTGACTTCTAGGTGTGGTTCTTTGATGGTCTGGATTGCGACCACTTTGCTACAGTCCCATCACCATTTCTTAGAAGCTAAATGCTTTTGTGAGGATGGCCTCTGGCCTTTGGCAGTTTACTTAGATATCAAGTCGTAGGCTACAAACATAGCAACAGAACTGAGAAGTGTGAATTCCTCCATTGTAATATCTTTATCCTGTAGTGATACCAATGTGGAGCTGTGGTTGTCTGAGCCTGGGAGGACATGTAAAAGGACCCAGTGACCATGACCGAGCAATAATTCAAGCAATTAGAACCAGTTTGGGGAGTGACAGTTTCTGTAGAAATGCATCTTTATTTTACTTTTACTCTTTTGAAAATCTTCATACAAATTTTAAACATATGCACAAGTAGACAACAGCACAGCATCATGAATGACTCCATCACACAGCTTCAACAGTTATTAGCTTAGGGCTAACCTTGTTTAATGTTTATTAGCTAAGATGTGCCTAGGTGCAGGTATCTTTTTATTTATCCTGTTTAAGATGCTTAAATCAGCTGGGCATGGTGGCTCAAGCCTGTAATCCCACCACTTTGGGAGGTGGAGGCAAGAGGATTGCTTGAGTTCAGGGGTTTGAGACAAACCTGAGCAACATGGCAAGACCTTATCTCTACAATAACTCAAAAAATAGCCAGGTGTGGCACGTGCCTGTAGTTCCAGCTACTTGGAAGGATCACCTGAGCCCAGCAGGTCAAAGCTGCGGTGGCCATGAGCGTGCCACTGCACTCCAGCCTGGGCAACAGAGTGAGACTCAGACTCCAAAAAAAAAAAAAAAAAGCTGTGGATCAGTAACTTTCTTCAGATCTGACTTTTTGATAACCATTATCTTTTCAAATATTTTTGCCACATTCTCTTTTTCCTTTGGAACTCTGAATCAGTGTTGGATAGACCTTTCCACCCTTATCCATGTGTTTTCTCTATTTCCCACCTTTTATTGGCCCCTATGCTGCATTCTCAATGATTTATTCAGACTTCTAGTTCACTACTTCTCTTTCAAACTGTTTAACCCATCCATTAAGGTCTTTTGTTGTATTTGGTTTTTGAGTTGGAGTCTCTGTTGCCCAGACTGGAGTGCAGTGGCACGCTCGTGGCCACTGCTGCCTCAACCTGCTGGACTCGGGCGATCCTTCTGCCTCAGCCTTCCAAGTAGCTGGAACTATAGGCACAAGCCACCACGCCTGGCTAATTTTTTGATTTATTGTAGAGACAAGGTCTCACCAAGTTGCCCAGGCTGGTCTCAACCCCCTGGTTTCAGGCATTCTCTCCCCCATCTCCCAAAGTGCTGGGATTATACCGCATCTGATTTGAACCACCGCACCTGCTACAATTTTCCTACCTTTTTTTAACCAGAGTATTTTCAAAACAGTCTGGTACTAGTGTTGATTATATTATAGCCCTTCCTCAGTCATTCCACTATAAGATACAAAAGTGATGAGAAATCAGAGGACTGAGGACAGATCGTTCCAGCAATATGTGAGGACTCAAAAAACTCCCACAACTAAGCTAACTTGGTCAAATCACACACACGTACTGTAATCAGGGTCGAGATTGCCACTGTCTTCTGCTTTTTGTCTATAATTTATAGACATCTACGAAGGGGAAAATGACTTGCCATTTAATTTCATTCTTTGAAATAATTACTGAGTACTTAGCTTCCTGCCAGGCGCTGTTCTTGGTGTTGGAGATAAAAGCAATAGACATTGTATTCTCAGAGTTCAATTATCAGAAGTAGAGAGACAAGCAACCAGAAAGGTTTGTGTCAGAGATTCAAGTGCTCTGAAGGTAATCAGTAGGGTCTGTGCTGGGAAGGAGGATTATGTGAGATGACTCTCTCCAGGGAAGGCCACCTTGAGATACTGTGGAGGCCAGGCCTGGAGGCCAGACCTGAGATCTTGGGGAAGAGCACTTCAGGCGGTGACAACAGCAAGAGGAAAGACTCCACGCGGTAGAGGAACACTGCGTCACCTTGTAGGGTCAGAAAGGAGTAAGTGTGGGGAATATTTAGAACCAGGAGGATGGTGGCAAGACTCGACCCAGGGATTGGGGTTTTATTTCAAATGCATTGAGAAAGTATGGGTGGAGGGATTTTATACAGAAGAGTAATCTACTTTTGTTGTCGTTTCATTTTTTTTTCTTTTTCTCTTCTTTTTCAAGTTGGAGTCTCACTCTGTCACCCAGGCTGGAGTGCAGTGGCACACACGGCCACTGCAGCCTCAACCTGCTGGGCTCAGGCAATCCTTTCACCTCAGCCTTCCAAGTAGCTAGAACCACAGGTGTGCGCCGCCACACTCTCATTTTTTGATTTATTGTAAAGACCAAGTCTCACCAAGTTGTCCGGGCTGGTCTCAAACCCCTAGGCTCAGGCAATCCTCTCACCTCTGCCTCCCAAAATGCTGGGATTACAGGCGTGAGCCAACATGCCTGGCTTGCTTTACATGTTTAAAAGATCACTCTGCTAGGCAGAGAATGGGTTGTGTTTAAAGAGGGGATATGAAAAGTGCAAACCGTGGGGATTCCACTGAGGTGCCCAGATGAAAAGTGATGGTGTCTAGGATCGAAGGTAACACAAAAAATGGGGCGAAGGGAATGTATTCACAATATGTTTTTGTGGTGGAGCTGAGATAACTCTAACGGAAACGGGACAGGAAAAATGGAGACTTTCTAGGTCTGTTGTTGAAGCAAATAGGGTCGTGTTTAACTGAAATAAAGAGGTCTGGGGTGGCAGTTAAGGGCAGGGATCAGGAATTGGGAGTCGCGTTAAATTTGAGATAACTATTCCATCGGCTAAAAATGTAAATTTGGCTAATGATAAGAATGCATTTTGCTAAGAAAAATTCCTAATGCTTTGCAAAAAGTTATCAAGTAGTGATAGGTTAAAAGAGTAAAGGTAGATGTTTAGTATCTAGAGTTTCTTTTAACCGTCTCATCAGTTACTTAAACGTGTCCACAGGAGTTTATGGATTTCACTAACCTCCCTTTTTTTCCCAAGGCCATGGCTTTTTTT
>NW_007253572.1:726263-730915 GCF_000164805.1 Carlito syrichta | reverse complement strand
AACTGCTTCATTCGCCCATTGTCTCTCTTTTTTTCAATTTTTAATTTTAAAGATGTGGGGTACAACTCAGGGTTAGGTATACAAATGTACATTACGCGGCTACCCTTGATGAGGCGTGTCCCCCTGCCCCCTGGCAGCTTCCACTACTGCCAATCCCGCCCTCCCTCATTCGCCCACGCTTTCGACGCATTGTTGTGAATGCGCCCTGGGTCAGCCTTAAAAGAGCTTCCTCAGTGGTGGTCCTCTTTTCCCAGGAAGTTCAAACGTCCCTCTTTCTCCGTCATCCTCCCAACCCTGCAAAGTTCCCACGCTCTTCCCAGCCCGCCAGCTCTCACGTGGGCACACTCCTCCCTGCGAGCAGAGTGCCCCCAAAACCCCGCGGAGGGGAAGGAGCGCTGCCAGGACCAGGGGTCTGCCGGGCCTGATTCAGATCCTTTGGGCGATTCTCTCCCGATAGACCAGAGTGGGACTTAAGAGATAGGTGGACGCGCTCCCGTGCACTATTTGTCGCGTGATATTGTGCCTGTGAGTTTATGAAGGGCAGGAGCGGACTTCGGTGGCTCTAGTGCCAAGACAAAGCCGCACGCTGGAGAATGAATAGACGAATGAATGAACACTCGATCTGCTCCATGCCCACTCCCTGCTCAGGACTCGAACCTTTACGACCTCGACGCCCGCAGCACCGCTCTTTCTGGAGGTGCCGACAGTAGGGTACTTCGACCCGGGGCGGACACCAGGCTCAATTTCCCGCTCGGGCCTCGAACTAGACCAAGGACCGATGCATGCCGGGATGTGCGTCCCGCAGAAAGGGGAAATCTTAGGTGGCACCGAAATGCATTTCGGGATATGTAGTCATGCAGACGCCGGGAATACGCGGCGTAGCTCCGCCTTCCGCATTCGAGGACGCAGGGACGTGTGAGGTCACTTCCTGCGTGCTGGGTGGCTTCCGGCGGTGTTTCCTGCCTCGCTCTCTTTCTCCAGCCGACCGCCGCCATCATGGGTCGCATGCACGCTCCCGGGTGAGCTCGGGGCGCCGAGTCGGATCGCTGGGCGGGGGTGGGAGAACGAGAGGGCGTGTGGGCAGCGCTTCGGGGGGATGATGTTCTGGGCTGCTGAGGCGCGGGCCGCCGCCTCACCCCGAGACTGCTTTCTTTCCCCAGGAAGGGCCTGTCCCAATCGGCGCTACCCTACCGCCGCAGCGTCCCCACTGTAAGTAGCGCGCGGGGACCGGGGAGAAGCCGGGGCGGGGGATGTCGCTGGTCCCTCCCGGGAAGCGGCGCCGGGATGGGGAGCCTGTGCGTATGAGGGGCGCGGCCTCGAGGTTGGAGGGGGCCGCGGTGCTTCGGCGCCATTCCCGGCTTCTCCTAAGGCTGCTTTCCGTCCCCTACACAGTGGCTGAAGTTGACGTCTGACGACGTGAAGGAGCAGATTTACAAACTGGCCAAGAAAGGCCTGACTCCCTCACAGATCGGTGAGTGTGTGTGTCTAATGTCGCCCTTCCCCCTGCCCTCGTGGGACTTGTAGGATCTAGCAGACGATAAAGTTGTTAAAGGAGTCGCCATAGGTGCATCACTCTGAGCACTTGACACGTACTGATCTGGCTTAATTCTGGTAGCAATAGTTCATATGAATATTCATATTCATTTCCCATCTTACAGTTGAGGAAACTGAGGCACAGCGCAGCTGAATACTAACTAGCTTCAAAGCACACGGCTATTTACTGGAGGGTCTGGAACTGGCTAAACAGACTGCTTGACACATAGTTGGATGGGATTTGAATCTCAGCTGTGTGTGACTTTGTGCAGAAAATGTTTGCATGCTATGCGCTGAAAATGGTTCTGGGACCTGAGAATACTCTGGTCCAAAAAACAGCCCTGCGCAGAGTCTGAGATGTCCCAGTCAGAGGATCGCTTGAGCCCAGGAATCCTAGACTGTAGTGCGCTATAATCACTCCTGTCAGTAGCCATTGCTCTCTAGCCAGGGCAACATAGCCAGACATCCTTTTAAAATCGGAGTGTGAAACTCTGCCCTCCTTATAGTTTAACAAAGGTATGACACATAGGAGTCGTATAAGGAAGTGTAGCCAGAACTAATTAGAAGATTAAAAGAAATAACGTAAAAAATCTTAGGGGAATGGTTGATTAAGTTAATTCTAAATAAACCGTGAACTGGTTTTAACTGTAGAACAGAGACATACAGGAATCTCACCAATTCCTTTGGACACATGCATTCTAGCAAGCTCACTGTGATGATGGTGTTCCCACATTCGCAGTTTCCACCAGAAAGGGTTTTCCTTAGTGTTGGTAAACCTTCCTTGGATGTCTGAGTGAGCTTGCATACATTCTCATGTTGGTTTCTGTCATGTATAAAAGTAGACTCCATCAGGCAGATAGGAAACCCCGGCAGTGTCTTGATAGCTGATCCTTGACATCACATTCTAGTTTGTTTTGGTTTGTTTTGGTGCTGGGAGTTTAAACATGATTTCCTTTTCAGGTGTGATCCTGAGGGACTCCCATGGTGTGGCACAAGTACGCTTTGTGACAGGCAATAAAATCTTGAGAATCCTTAAGTCGAAAGGGCTTGCTCCTGATCTTCCTGAGGATCTCTACCATTTAATTAAGAAAGCAGTTGCTGTCCGAAAGCACCTCGAGAGGAACAGAAAGGTCAGAGAGTACATGTAACCTGGTACAAGATAGGACTGCCTATACTCACTTGTTTTAATAAAATATAATGTATTTGACTTGAATTATCTAAGGTGACGTGGAACACAAACTAGCCAACAAGAGAGTTGCTTTGAGATGAAAATTCTTCCAGAGATTGTTTGACTTTGGCTCTCCCTAAGTAACTATAGCAAGCTGTGTGAAAATGTTGGGAGTTTTTTTATTTTATTTTTTTATTTTTTAAAGACATCCCTGTTAAGTCTTATGTGGAAACCTACATTCCCTTAAGCGCTTCATACAGTCACACACACCCTAGTATATGGTTCTATTATTGGGCATTGGGTAACTTTTCATTAGAAAAAGTGCATGGTAGCTCTATATTCTCTTGTTAAATTGACGTTTGATGGTATTTAGCCATTTGGGGTAGTTTTGAATTGTATCCAATTTTATTTTTAGGATAAGGATGCTAAATTCCGCCTGATTCTGATAGAGAGTCGAATTCACCGATTGGCTCGATATTACAAGACCAAGCGAGTCCTTCCTCCCAACTGGAAATAGTAAGTGTCAACCTTTTTGTAAAGAAGGAGTCAGCCAATATAGTAAATATTCTTAAAAGACCTAATAGTAAATACTTCAGGCCTTGCAGGTCCTGTGGTTAACTATTTCAGTGCTCCCACTGTAGTGGGAAAATAGTCACAGACAGTCCAAGCAGGTGACTGTGCTCTGTTGAAACTTGATTCACGGACATACTGCAGGCCTTAGTTTGCAGGTCCTGGTGTTGGGCCATGAACAATCATACCTCTGCTTTCAGTTGTTTGTATCATCTGTTTTACAATTTGCACAAGTTGCTCACCATGATGATTGATTTCCAAACATTCGCAGTTTCCACCAGAAAGGTTTTCCCTTATGTGGGCCAGTTCTTCCTTGGATGTCTGAGTGAGCATCTTCATTGATTATGTTTGAACACAATGAGCTGATTCAGGAAAACAGTCGTTTGATGCATTTTAGGTAGATGGGTTTTATTTTAGCTGTCTGGAAATAGCTCCATTATTAGCAGGGATATTGTGTGGAGGGCCAGTATTAATCCTGATTTTGTTTTTCCTTTTTCAGTGAGTCGTCCACAGCCTCTGCCCTGGTTGCATAAATTTGTCTATGTACTCAAGCAATAAAATGATTGTTTAACTAAAAGCATGTTTTGTATTTCTTATACTAATTATCGGTGATTCGTATCTGCTGATGTTTTTTGTTGTGGATGTGTTTTAGGTGAGGAATTGTGATTCTACAGGGAGTGGCAAGGTAGCATCCATCCCATCCCTTTGCTGACCCCTTAAGCTAGTCGAGCAGCTTGTCACCTAATACGAGGTGGCTTTATACATACAGGAAGAACTGGAAAAGACTAGAAAGTAATGGCTTTATGTTTTGTGTCATGGCAAAATGTTCTAAGTATTTTCAGCACATTTGATGTTAAAGACTAAGGTCTGGGACGGGTGCTAACCACAGAGTAGCATCAGCAGTAACACAGAACAGTGTTACTGGAGAGAGGAGAGGTTTGGGTATGGACAGATACTGGGACTTGCTGGTGAGGGTTTAATATGAGGAGAGAAACAAGTGAGCACAGAGGATTCGGGAATAGTGAGTATTCCTGCTTGAGCCCCACAGGTCTCAGGTTGCAAGTCTAGGAAGCAGGGACCGCAGTTCTTTAAGTGCAAGATACTTGTAGAACTGTGGCGGTGCTGCAGGCCATTTGTATGTACACCCTTCTTTTTAAGTGTCTGTCACTTGGATGATATATTTAATAAGCTTTTCATTCAACTTTACTCTTATCGGTACCGAATTTTTTATTTTTTTTGAGTTGGAGTCTCACTCTGTCACCCAGACTGGCACCGCAGCCTTGACCTGCTGGGCTCCGGCAATCCTTCCGCCTCAGCCTTTCGAGTAGCTGGAATTACAGGCGCGTGCTACCATGCCCGGCTGATTTTTTGATTTATTGTA